>NC_064828.1:99492676-99796714 GCF_024166365.1 Elephas maximus indicus | reverse complement strand
CTGTGAAGCTGGAAGTTATGCCACTGGTATTGAGATACCAGCAGGGTCACCCAGGGAGGACAGGTTTCAGCTGAGTTTCTAGACTAAGACAGACTAGGAAGAAGGACCTGGCAGTCTCCTTCTAAAAACCATTAGTCAGTGAAAACCTTATGAATAGCAGCAGAACATTGTCTGATATAGTGCTGGAAGATGAGCCCCCCAGGGTACAAGGCACTCAAAAGATGACTGGGGAAGAGCTGCCTCCTCAAAGTAGAATCGACCTTAAAGACATGGATGGAGTAAAGCTTTTGGGACCTTCATTTGCTGATGTGGCGCCACTCAAAATGAGAAGAAACAGCTGCAAACATCCATTAATAATCAGAACCTGAAATGTATGAAGTATGAATCTAGAAAAATTGGAAATTGTCAAAAATGAAATGGAACGCATAAACATCGATATCCTAGGCATTAGTGAGCTGAAATGGACTGGTATTGGCCATTTTGAATCAGACAGTCTACTATGCTGGGAATGACAACTTGAAGAGGAATGGTGTTGCATTCATCGTCAAAAAAGAATGTTTCAAGATCTATCCTGAAGTACATTGCTGTCAGTGATAGGATAATATCCATACACCTACAAAGAAGGCCAGTTAATATGACTATTATTCAAATATACGCACCAACCACTAGGGCCAAAGATGAAGAAACAGAAGATTTTTATCAGCTGCTACAGCTTGAAATTGATCGAACACGCAATCAAGATGAATTGATAATTACTGTCAATTGGCATGTGAAAGTTGGAAAAAAAGAAGAAGGATCAGTAGTTGGAAAATATGGCCTTGGTGATAGAAACAATGCTGGAGATCGAATGATAGAATTTTGCAAGACCAACAACTTCTTCATTGCAAATACCTTCTTTCACCAACATAAACGGTGACTATACACATGGACCTTGCCAGATGGAATGCACAGAAATCAAATTGACTACATCTGTGGAAAGAGATGATGGAAAAGCTCAATATCATCAGTCAGAACAAGGCCAGGGGCCAACTGTGGAACAGATCATCAATTGCTCATATGCAAGTTCGAGCTGAAACTGAAGAAAATCCGAGCAAGTCCACGAGACCTAAGATATGACATTGAGTATATGCTACCTGAATTTAGAGACCATCTCAAGAAGAGATTTGATGCACCGAATACTATGGTTGTCTGACAGAAGACCAGATGAGTTGTGGAATGACATCAAGGACATCATCCATGAAGAAAGCAAGAGGTCATTGAAAAGACAGGAAAGAAAGAAAAGAAGAAGATGGATGTCAGAGGAGACTCTGAAGCTTGATCTTGAGCATCGAGCAGCTAAAGCAAAAGGAAGAATTGATGAAGTAAAAGAACTGAACAGAAGATTTCAAAGGGTGTCTCGAGAAGACAGAGTAAAGTATTATAATGACATGTGCAAAGAGCTGGAGATGGAAACCCAAAAAGGAAGAACACGCTTGGAGTTTCTCAAGCTGAAAAAAATGAATAAAAAATTCAAGCCTCGAGTTGCAATAGTGAAGGATTCCATGGGGGAAAATATTAAAGTACCCAGGAAGCATCAAAAGAAGACGGAAGGAACACACAGAGTCATTATACCAAAAAGAATTAGTTGATGTTCAATCATTTCAAGAGGTGGCATATGATCAGGAACCGGTGGTACTGAAGGAAGAAGTCCAAGCTGTTCTGAAGGCATTGGCGAAAAACAAGGCTCCGGGAATTGATGGAATATCAATTGAGATGTTTCTACAAACAGATGCAGAGCTGAAGGTGCTTACTCGTCTATGCCAAGAAATATGGAAGACAGCTTGCTGGCCAACTGACTGGAAGAGATCCATATTTATGCCTATTCATAAGAAAGGTGATCCAACCAAATGTGGAAATTATAGAACAATATCATTAATATCACACGCAAGCAAAATTTTGCTGAAGATCATTCAAAAACAGCTGTAGCAGTATATCGACAGAGAACTGCCAGAAATTGAGGCCAGTTTCAGAAGAGGACGTGTAACCAGGGATATCATTGCTGATGTCAGCTGGATCCTGACTGAAAGCAGAAAATACCAGAAGGATGTTTACCTGTGTTTTATTGACTATGCAAAGGCATTTGACTGTGTGGATCATAACAAAGTATGGATAACATTGCGAAGAATGGGAATTCTAAAACACTTAATTGTGCTCATGAAGAAACTTTACATAGATCAAGAGGCAGTTGTTCGTACAGAACAAGGGGATATTGAGTGGTTTAAAGACAGGAAAGGTGTGCGTCAGGTTTATATTCTTTCACCATACCTATTCAATCTGTTTGCTGAGCAAATAATCCGAGAAGCTGGACTATATGAAGAAGAACGGGGCATCAGGATTGGAGGAAGACTCATTAACAACCTGCATTATGCAGATGACACAACCTTGCTTGCTGAAAGTGAAGAGGACTTGAAGCACTTACTAATGAAGATCAAAGACCACAGCCATCAGTTTGGATTGCACCTCAACATACAGAAAACAAAAATCCTCACGAATGGACCCATAAGCAACATCATGATAAACAGAGAAAAGATTGAAGTTGTCAAGAATTTCATTTTACTTAGATTCACAATCAACAGCCATGGAAGCAGCAGTCAAGAAATCAAAAGACGCATTGCATTGGGTAAATCTGCTGCAAAGGACATCTTTAAAGTTTTGAAGAGAAAAGATGTCACCTTGAAGACTAAGGTGCACCTGACCCAAGCCATGGTGTTTTCAATTGCATCATACGCATGTGAAAGCTGGACAATGAAAACTGAAGAAGAATTGACACCTTTGAATTGTGGTGTTGTCAAAGAATATTGAATACACCATGGACTGTCGAAAGAATGAACAAATCTGTCTTGAAAGAAGCACAGCCAGAATGCTCCTTAGAAGCAAGGATGTCGAGACTGCGTTTTACATACTTTGGACTTGTTGTTAGGAGGAATCAGTCCCTGGAGAAGGACATCATGCTTGGCAGGGTACAGGGTTAGTGGAAAAGAGGAAGACCCTCAGCGAGGTAGATTGACACAGTGGCTGCAACAATGAGTTCAGGACCGGGCACTGTTTCGTTCTCTTGTGTATAGGGTTGGTGTGAGTCGGAACTGACTCGACAGCACCTAACAACAACAACAACAACAACAAGATGTAATTATCCCACACTCTCCTCAAAAATTTAATTAATATTTTTTGTCTGTCACTTTGATAGGAACGAGGCTGAACACTTCTTATTCTTACTAATTCTTTGCTTTTCTTTTTAACTGCATCTATATTTTATTTTGCCATAGTTATAGTGTGATACTAGCTTTTATGTTATTATTGATTTGTTGTAGTCTATTTATGCAACTGATATTATTGAGCATCTCCATATGCCACACACTAAGCACCCAGGCTATAGCAGTGGAACAGAAAAGAAAAAAAAAAAAAAAAACTTCTGGTTTTTCTACACTGAGGGTCACACATATGATAAATATTTTTTTTTCTAACCTTTCCAGTAATATATTTGTAAACCACTGTTCAACTAAATGTCTCTGAAGTAGTTTGATGTATCCATCATGATTTGATTCCTATTATTTTTCTTTCTCAGAGAGTGACCTCGTTTCCTAATTCCAGGTCCGGCCATTGTATCAATGGTAGTATTTATGGAATTTTATTGGGATGCAGAAGAAGAAACAACAGAACCCTTTTTAAAGATTCTTAAACACCCAAAGTGTACATTTATGGAAAGCCAGATACTGAGATCAAGTTAATCTTTACCTAACCTTGGGAATATCTTTACCACCACTAACGTGAGGGGTGAGCACTGTGGGGTGAGCTGGCTAGGACAGCAACAGCAGTCTCAGGAGGACAGTGAGGGTTGCAAAGATGAGGGAGTTTGCTCTTCTTTGCTGTACACGTTCTGAGTTTTTAAATATAATCTCTGAAAACAAGAACCTTATCTAGTTATCTAGCGCTGCTGTAACAGAAATACAAACAAGTGGATGGCTTTAACAAACAAAAGTTTATTTTCTCACAGTTTAAGAGATTAAAAGTCTGAATTTAGGGTGCCAACTCTAGGGGAAGCCTTTCTCTCTGTAGGCTCAGGAGGAAGGTCCTTGTCTCTTTGAGCTTCTGCTCCTGGGCGATCTTCACGTGGCTTGGCATCTCCCTTCATCTCTGCTTGCTTGTCCTAATCTACTCTTTTTATATTTTGTCAGAGATTGACTCAAAACGCAGCCTACGCTAATCCTGCCTCGTTAACATAACAAAGACAACCCATTCCCAAATGAGATTATAACCACAGGCATAGAGATTAGGATTTACAACTCAAATTTTTGAGGGACACAGTTCAATCCATAACACAGAAAAACAAGGAAAAAAAAAAAAAAGACCTTAGCTCTGAAACTCCACCTAGTTAGAGAGTTGAGAAATATAACACAGACTGCATCGACAAGAATTTTTGCCATCCTTATCGTATGTGCGGGTTCCATGTAGACATAATAAATGGCTTTGCTACAGTAATAACTAACGGGGTTTTTCCTTCAAGGCACTTTTCAGACCTTCACCACCAATCTAATTTGAACCCTTTATGCTCATGCAGGTTCAGTATCTACTCTTCCACTCCTTATTTTTATTTTACTTTTGGTTGCCTCTGCCCTTCCTCCTTCAAATAAGATCTAAATGGAAAGTATCAGAATATTATACCAAAAGCTGTTTAGATTGTTTTTGAATGGAGAGCAGATAAGCATCCCAACTTTTGAGTACTTGGTCTAGCCGATTATGTCTTTCAACATGCCTTCAGGAAGCAGTTTCTGGGCTGTGACAAATGTTTCTCATTGCTATAACTCGTAAATGAGTCTGAGCACCAAGAGTTGTAGGACAATTGACCACCGTAAGGGTAAACACAAAAAATTGCAAGTATACTACTGTGTTTGGCCTGTAATTACCAAGGCTATAGACCTGAGAAAGAAAGTCTTTGAAAATCGATCTCATACCAGAGTGAATGTTGCTTCTGTGTGTAGATTGTTATCATTCCCTATTCAAAATCACTAAAAATACTCCTTTTATTTTTGGTTGATGTTTTAAAACAACTGAAGCTAAAAAAAAAAAAAAATGTTGTCTAGGATTAATGTTCGCTATTTTTGTCTAGAGTAAATTGAGAGCATATTTTTACACAAATAATGTGCGTGTTCTACATTTTTTTTTTCCCAACAGCTCCTCCCCTTCCCATTGCATTGAGGTGTTTTTGTAAGTGCACTATGTCAATACAGTACCCTTTCTTGTGCCTAATACAAGACATCTCTTATTATTGTTAATATTATTGTTAAGAACCCTTTACATATATCGACTACCTTGTGGCTGCTTTTTATACTTACAGAATATTTCACAGAGCTTCAGACGCTTTGCAAATATTAAATCCTTTAAAGGTCCCTAGTTGGTGCAAGGTGCCCTGGTGGCCCAGCGGTAAAGAGCTACTGCTGCTAGCCAAAAGGCCTTCAGTTCAAATCTACCAGTCACACCTTGGAAGCCCTATGGGGCAGTTCTACTCTGTCCTATAGGGCCACTATGAGTCAGAATCAACTTGATGGAAATAGATTTTTGGTTTTGGGTGGTACAGATAGTTTGCATTCAACTCCTAACCTAACGGTTGGCAGTTTGAATCCACCCAGCAGTACAGCAAAAGAAAAGCCTGGCAAACTTCTGTAAAGATTATAGCCAAGAAAATCCTGTGTAGTTCTAGTGTGTAATACATGACGTTGCCATGAGTCAGAATTAACAGCAACAGGTTTGCTTTTTTGGTTATAAAGGTCATCAATTTTCTTAGGGGTCCTATGAGAGGAAAAAAAAAATTTTTTTTTTTTTTTTTTGAGAGGTGAGAATTATTTTTAAAGCACTTCAGAACCTCTGAGGGCCAAGTCATCTCCACCATTTCTATGAGCAAATGCCTATGAATGGACGGGATAGAGTTGTGTTTCTCATAGTTGGACCACAAAAAAGGGTTCACAGGATTTGTGTCACTACTAGGAGTGCCAAAACCAGCTGTGAGGGTCAGCCATGATTGTACTACTTTTTGGCCTGAGGAAACTGAAGTACACTGTACTACTAGACAAGGAGCCCTGGTAGTGTAATGGTTAATTAAGCAGTCAGCTGCTAACCAAAAGGTCGTGGCTGACACCTACCCAGCAACTCTGTGGGAGAAAAAAACTAGCAATCTGCTCCTATGAAGATTACAGCCTAAGAAACCTTATGGGGTAGTTCTGCTCAGTCCTACAGGGTCACTATGAGTTGGAATTGTCTTTATGGGATACAAAAACAACATAAACCAAACCCAGTGTCCTCGAGTCAGTTCTGGCTTACAGCAACACTATAAGACAGAGTAGAACTGCACCATAAGGTTTTCAAGGAATGACTGGTGGGCTCAAACTGCCAACCTTTTGGCTAACAGATACACTCTTAACAACAACATACTACTAGACAAATGGTGGCTCCTCTGTAGGCCAAAGAACGTATCAAAGAACGATACTATTTAGAAAAGTAACAGCCATGCACTTAACCAGGCACATCTCCTTCTTGGTTCAATCCTGTCACTTTTCTTAGTGCTTTAGAAGTCAAGGGCATGATCAACTATGCTATCTGCTATCCCGTGAGCTGTCTCTGAAGGAAGGACTCCAATAAAATCATCCAATTGAAAAAAATCATCCTCAAATCAAGTGGTGAACTTCAGATTTTTACTCAGGTAGGACAACTATAATATTTTCCAAATAAAAATATAAGCTTTCTCTTTATGCTGGAAAAAAATTAAAATATTTCCTAAAAATATAAGAAAAAGTTAAAATAAGAGTAAATTTGGCTTGGTTGAAAGGTGGTTAGTTATTTTCAATAATGTATTCATTCATTCACTTATTCATTCAACCATTTATTTATTCATTCACTGAACATTAGAGCCAGGCGCTGTTTGGTTTTAAGAATTCCAAGAAGCAAAACAAAAATATCTTCCCATCTGGGAGCTAACACGCCAGTATTATGAGACCAAAAGGAACAAAGCTAGTAAAATATGAGTTGATAATTTCTGCAACATTTAAAGAAGAGGTACAGTGTGGAATTTAATGAGTTTTAACTCTGGTGACCTTGGGAAATTTTCTTAATCACTCAAAAACTTTTCTTCTCTGAAGGCATGGGAATAACCAGAACATCAACCTCACCTTGTGGCTGTGAGCATGAAATGAAATAATGTCTATACATTGTAAATGCTAGTTTCATTGTTGAAGGGAGCCTTGGTGGTTAAAATGCTCATCTTCTAACCTAAAGACTGGTTGTTCAAATCCACCCACTGTTCCATGGGTGAAAGATGTGGCAATCTGCTTCCATAAAAATTTACAGCCTTGAAAACCTTATGGGCCAGTTCTACGCTGTCCTATAGGGTCGCTATGAGTTGGAACCAACTCGAAGGCAGTGGGTTTGGTTTGGTTTTCATCATTATTCTTTCAGAAGTATACGGAAAGTGTTCTGCAGGTATAGAACAAGTAGTTATTAAGTCTTTGTGAGGGAATAGAAAACAATACAAAGTGTAGTTTAACCTGGCACTCAGTCCAGCTTCTTATGAGAATTTTGCGTATATAGAATAAATATTTTTAACAGGTGTTGTTTGTAAATCAGCCCCTTCCTGGCTTTTAATGAGGTTTAGTAAGGGGTGCAACCATTTTTAGTTAAGACAAGATTTCACTTAATTCAGGGATAAAATCACCATTGGGGCAATTTCTTTTCTTTCTAACAAATTTTAATTGGACAGTTATGGATTTAGTTTATTTATGTTAAAAATAAAGTATAGTGTATATTTTAACCTATTTAAGAAAACACAGTGTAAACCTATCTGTGGAGTGAACATGCTATCTGCCTTAGTCAATCCCTTTGTTGGTGTTTCCTTCAAATTTAAGCTTACATACAGATCAGTTAAGTTGAAATGGGTCTTCCTTAGTTAGAAGTTTAGAGAGAGGAAGTGCTCAGGCTGTCCACATTTCAATCTCCAGAGACTTGATTGTGATAACAAGGTAGGCTATTCCCAGTTGTGCCATCTTTATAACAATATTACTTGAAGATGTTTATAACTATGACAAAATTATTTAAGAATCACTTAATCCCCTTTGTCTTATGCTGGATTATCTAGAGAAGCAAAACCAGTGAAGTATATAAATATATATATAAAAAAGAGAGAGAGAATTATCTCAAGGAAATAGTTCCTGAAGTTGTAGTGGCTGGCAAGTCCAAAGTCCGTGGGTCAAGTGACAGGTAGGAGGCTTCTCCTAACTCACATAGCTACAGGGACTGACAAACCCAAGACTGGCAGGTTAAACAGCAGGCTGCTTCTGGTTCACAGCCTGCGGAGGCAGAAAATCCCAAGATCGGCAGGTAAGCTGCTAGCTCAAGTCCCAAGAGCTGAAGGTCACATGATGATAAACTGGATTCAGAATCCAGAGCAAGAGCCTTGCTGGAACATCCATTTGTATCCTGGAGAAACACCACACCCCTAAGAAAACTTCCTTTCAACTGCTTGGCTACTCGTAGCAGATCTCATCATAGAATTGATTACATCCTTACATAACCACGGAGAACCATGGCCCAGCCAACTTGACACACAACCTTAACCATCACACCCATCCTTTAATGAGAATTGTGGGTATATATTTCATATATAAGAATGATGAAGGATAGAAAGGCTCTGTTGTCAGTGGAGCTAAGGGAATAAGTTCTGCTTAATTCTAAAATGTCTTCTGTGCATCCCATGATCTTAATGTCACAAAATGCACTTCTCTTGCTTCAGGGCCCAGTCTTTGCCTTGTCACTTACTCAACGTATAGTACCTCGTCTTCATTGTTTATGGAAAGCTTTGTTTCTATCCAACGTCCACAAAATGCTGACACTATTGGAGTGATTATTAAACTATCTAATGCAATGTGACTGCATCTACATTTATAATTAAAAGTGGCAACTCTAACTCTAGGCTATCTATTAGTATTTGGAGTATTTTCTTGGAGGGAAGACTCATTCTCTGTCTGCCATTTTTTCTGAATACGGATCCCTAAGATTTGCACAAACATGAATGCCATGATGCTTCCAGAACACCACCATCAGACATCTCTGCCGCAGGATCCTAGAGGACCTCTGTTTAACCATGCTGTGGGGTATGGTGGAGGTTTGCATTTACGCTCTTTACCAGACAATTGTTATGTAGCCTTGAATTGTTGTGTTTCACATATTAATAGTACATTCTCAACTAGCTCTTCAATCCACAGAATTCAGTGATAATGCTGTTAAGATGTCTACCTCTGAAATAATACAATATTGTATTAGACTGTTTAGGAAATGATTCTGAAGATGTTTTGAAGACATAAAATCAAACATCACTCATCTGTCATATGGTTTCCAAATTTGGTCATATTACTCTTTATCCAGATTTTATAAAATTTAAGAGGTATATAATAAATGTTTCATAAAAAATGGATTGGGTAAATGAATATCAAATTGGAAACCATGATCCCAACTCCATGGCATGTACAGCCCAAAGAAGACACTGTGTATCTATGTCTTCTCTAAAAAGTACAGCTTCCTCTTCCTATTTCTTCAACAGCCTATCTAGGAATTTTCCACAAGGCCTGCCTTTGATAAACCTCTTATGTCAGACTCTGGATGACTAGAATTACCTTCCTGTAGTTTAATTCCCAATCATGTGATCTTACTTCATTATAATTATCATTATAGCACTGGCTAGAGGGTTCTGCTTAGTTTTTCAGAGTTACAATTCCCCCTCAACTATGATTAAACTGTCTTTGGATTCATGGGCCTGGAAAATTTGTGCCATCCAATTTAATGAAAAACAATTTTCATAGCCATCTGGCAATGGTAAGGATATTTCTAAAAGTTAACTTTTCACATATTAAACTTCTAAAAGAAATAATTAAATCAGCTTTTATAAAAGCTCAAGTGGAAAATGTCTGCTCGGTATGTTCCTGCCAGCCCCCTGATTTGTATATCTGTGGTACTTCCTCAGTACTTTGGAGAGAAACAGATCATTTATATAAATTATAATTGATTGAGGCCTGAGTGCTGAGCATTTTGGAATAGACTCTTGGGTAAGTTAGATAGTTAGAGACTAAGAAATAAAGCTTATCTGCTTGCATTCTTTCATCAAAGCATAATTTAAATCAATTAATTATAATTTAGGAAATTTTCAAAAGCTAGAAAGCTTTCAGTTTGAAAATTGTGTTTAGGTAATCACGAAACAAGTTCTTAAGATTTAAAAAGGTAGCCTCACAAAATTCTATTTTGCAGATTCCCTTAGCATTTTTAAATTTTTCCACTTCATTTTTATTTTCAGTCTTAAAAACAATACCACAATTGTAAAAGGAATTAACCACTTTTTTGATCATAGCATTTGAGCTTTCTCCAAGTGATAACTCAGAGTCATACAGGAACAGAGTAGATAAACTCAGTATTATTTTGAATTCTTCCAGGCTGAAGATGACTTGAACAACTATTAAATAGAACATACACTTGCCTGGAGAAATTTGAGAAAATAAAACACATGAATTCTTTTGAGCACAAAATGTGATCTTGATTTAGATTATTAGTCGAGGTAGCTGGTAACTTACGCTTCTTATATATTTGACTGGGTTTTCTACAGAAACCTGAACAAATAAAAATTCTGAACAATTGTAGATACCCAAACATTTTCATTGACAAACCCTATTCTGGAGGTATTGCCAGATGGGAATGATGTCTGCTTCATAATCAAACTTGATCTGTGTCTCTTCCATCCTTATTTCTGCCATTTGTGATGTAACACTGTAAGTTATACCCTGTCTATGGGAATCACTTTCTTTAAAAGTATCATAATTAATAGTACCAAGAGAGATTTGTGGTTCAAGTAATATAATGAATGTTTAAGTGGGAATATAGATACAGATACTTTGTACTTAACTCTGAATATCTTTCAATGAAATTACAGTGGTGATGGATGTTTTATTCAAAAGAATATGAGGTATGCAAACAAAAATATCACTTGCTTTATGTATTCTTTGAAGGCCAAGTTTATGTTATCACTATCCTGAAGTCAAAGGTATTTGCAAATCTAAACATTTACAGGTCGCCAATATCCACAATAATGATGCCGGTAAATGTAAATCAAAGTTACATGTGAAATCTTAATTTAGAGCAATACTAATGAAAGATTGGATTAAGCAGACAAAATTTCTCTGTTTAAGTAAGAAATTAAGCCAGGACAATCAACAGAAAACTATTTAAAAAGTCTATGGTCTTTCCCAAACAACAACAACAAAAAAAAACTATCAGTTTTATGCTATTTTACAACATTCTAAAGAGACTTTTTTTTTTCTCTCTCTTTCTTATACTCTTATCAAGCTAATAATCCTTGGGATGCAAAAAAAAAAGAAAAGACCTCATTCTGCTCCTGCTGTTTATCACCTTCCTGAAATCATAATCCTCTCTTGTAACTATAATCATCTCTGCAGGAATTAATTGTGATGTCACAGAAGATTATGACATTAGATGGGAAACAGGCAGCAGGAGCCTGAGATCTATTAAAAGCACAGAGCTGTTTCTTATGAAAATATATGTTGTACATATATCAGGCCTCTGTTTAAGAATGGTATCAAATTAGAGTGAATAAATAACAAAGGCTGTTAGGTTCCTTTGTATTTAATAAGGGCTCTTAGATGGATTTGAGAATTAAAACTTTAATGATTCATTAATTAAAGCAAGTTCCTTTTTTTTGGAAATTAAATCAGAAGGGTAATATATGTTCAGTTCACTTATTGTGTTTAATTATGACAAATTTTAGCACATAAAATTGTATACTTGTCAGTAATTCTAAATCTTAGCTATATGTTGGAATTACCTGGGAAACATAAAAAACTTCTTATGCCCTTGTTCCACTCCCCGAAGACTCTGATTTAATTGGCCTGGGCTGAGATCTAGACACCAGAAATTTTAAAAGCTCCCCAGTGATTCTCATGTGCAGCTAGGGTTGAGGACCACTGTTCCGTGTCACTGTGTTCACAGCAGAAAATCGTCCTGGGGAACATTTATTTCAACTCTCATGGACTTTTCCAGTAGAACTTTCAGAGAAAACCATGTTTTCCAAGCATGGTTTTATCATCTGAGCATATATGCAGATCGTATCTCAGAATATAATTAAAAATATGCACCATTTTATGGAGAATTTAGTGTGAGAAGAAACCAGTGTATGTGATCTATGGTCCTGAAAGTAAAAGCTTGTTAACTACCCAAGAACAGTATCATAGCAGCAAAATGTAATATGCTGTGATATGCCTCTGAAGGAAGGCTTTACCACTGAGTGGCTTTCAACTCAACCCCTTTGGCACCTGGTGAGCTTGTTTGCGAGCATTTGTGTGGTACTTCTCAGGAAATTCCAAAAATATGTGGGATGTAGGGGGAGATACCAGACAAAAGCTAAGTAGACCCTTACAGCCATTCTAGTTAATTAAATCATCCTTAGTGTACAACATATAAAAGACATTAGAAAATATGGGAAACTGAGAACGAGTATATTTCTAGTGTCATCCCTCATTTAAAAGCCAATAGAGGAAACTAGAATTATACTTACACACTCCAGGTGTAGGTACATGACAGGTAAAACAAGCAGGGCCAAAGATAAACTGCACATCACCTTGGGTGAAATAGAAAAAGAACCTTCTCTGTGGACTGCAGCCTCACAGACACAGAGCACATGGTCTGATGAACCTGGGCTGGACTTTAGCCCAGCTCACCACCTGGTCTTTATGCAGTTCACAAACAGCTCAACCACTAGGTGCAGACCTGCTGTGATGGTTAATTTTACGTGCCAATGTGGCTAGGCCAGTTGTTTGGTCAAACAGTAGTCTAGATATTGCTATGAAAGTATTTACATGTATGCACCTAACAACAATGACAACAACCTCCAATCTACAATGTGACCTACATTATCATCCTCAAAATAGGATTAAGAGTTGATGGCAAATAGTTATTTTTGGAAATAGAGTTTTGAGAAAATCAAATAAAAAATTATAATTGATCTTTGAGTCCTTGCAGGAGGGACAGATGAGAGAAGAGCCGCAAAAGATGAGGCAAAACAGACAGAGAAATCAGTAAAAGTATGAAACTGGGGCTAGCAGGGACTACAATAAATGTGATGGGCTGTAGCACATGTGAGATGGTAAAAGAGCACTTGGCAAGGCACTTTGCATATAGAAAAAATGAAATAAATGATAACAACTATTATTACACCAACACCCATCTGTCGGTTTGTCTTACTGAGCTGAACTGTGTATTGCTGTGATGATAGAAGGTATGCCTCTGGTATTTTAAATGCCAGCAAAGCCATCCATGGTGGTCAGGTTTCAGCTGAGCTTCCAGACTAAAACAAATTAGGAAGAAAGTCTTGTTACCATCTGGAAATTAGCCAACAGAAACTTTATGGATCACGATAGAAAGTTTTCTGATTCTCTTGCTTTGGAAAAGTCATCAGAGGGATCAATCGCTAGAGGAAGACATCATTTTTTTTTTTTAATAACTTTTATTAAGCTTCAAGTGAACGTTTACAAATCCAATCAGTCTGTCACATATAAGTTTACATACATCTCACTCCCTGCTCCCACTTGCTCTCCCCCTCTTGAGTCAGCCCTTTCAGTCTCTCCTTTCTTGACAATTTTGCCGGCTTCCCTCTCTCTCTATCCTCCCATTCCCTCTCCAGACAAGAGTTGCCAACACAATCTCAAGTGTCCACCTGATATAATTAGCTCACTCTTCATCAGCGTCTCTCTCCCACCCGCTGACCAGTCCCTTTCATGTCTGATAAGTTGTCTTCAGGGATGGTTCCTGTCCTGTGCCAACAAAAGGTCTGGGGAGCATGGCCGCCAGGATTCCTCTAGTCTCAGTCAGACCATTAAGTTTGGTCTTTTTATGAGAATTTGGGGTCTGTATCCCACTGATCTCCTGCTCCCTCAGGGGTCCTCTGCTGTGCTCCCTGTCAGGGCAGTCATCGATTGTGGCCGGGCACCAACTAGTTCTTCTGGTCTCAGGATGATGTAAGTCTCTGGTTCATGTGGCCCTTTCTGTCTCTTGGGCTCTTAGTTGTCGTGTGGGCTTGGTGTTCTTCATTTTCCTTTGCCCCAGGTGGGTTGAGACCAATTGCTGCATCTTAGATGGCCGCTTGTTAGCATTTAAGACCCCAGACACCACATTTCAAAGTGGGATGCAGAATGATTTCATAATAGAATTATTTTGCCAATTGACTTAGAAGTCCCCGCAAACCATGTTCCCCAGGCCCCTGCGCTTGCTCCGCTGACCTTTGAAGCATTCATTTTATCCCGGAAACTTCTTTGTTTTTGGTCCAGTCCAATTGAGCTGACCTTCCATATATTGAGTGTTGTCTTTCCCTTCACCTAAAGCAGTTCTTATCTACCGATTAATCAATAAAAAAACCCTCTCCCACCCTCCCTCCCTCCCCCCCTCGTAACCACAAAAGTATGTGTTCTTCTCAGGTTTGCTATTTCTCAAGATCTTATAATAGTGGTCTTATACAATATTTGTCCTTTTGCCTCTGACTCATTTCGCTCAGCATAATGCCTTCCAGGTTCCTCCATGTTATGAAATGTTTCAGAGATTCGTCACTGTTCTTTATCGATGCGTAGTATTCCATTGTGTGAATATACCACAATTTATTTACCCATTCATCCGTTGATGGACACCTTGGTTGCTTCCAACTTTTTGCTATTGTAAACAGAGCTGCAATAAACATGGGTGTGCATATATCTGTTTGTATGAAGGCTCTTGTATCTCTAGGGTATATTCCCAGGAGTGGGATTTCTGGGTTGTATGGTAGTTCTATTTCTAACTGTTTAAGATAACGCCAGATAGATTTCCAAAGTGGTTGTACCATTTTACATTCCCACCAGCAGTGTATGAGAGTTCCAATCTCTCCGCAGCCTCTCCAACATTTATTATTTTGTGTTTTTTGGATTAATGCCAGCCTTGCTGGTGTGAGATGGAATCTCATGGTAGTTTTAATTTGCATTTCTCTAATGGCTAATGATCGAGAGCATTTTCTCATGTATCTGTTGGCTGCCTGAATATCTTCTTTAGTGAAATGTGTGTTCATCTCCTTTGCCCACTTCTTGATTGGGTTGTTTGTCTTTTTGTGGTTGAGTTTTGACAGAATCATGTAGATTTTAGGGATCAGGTGCTGGTCGGAGATGTCATAGCTGAAAATTCTTTCCCAATCTGTAGGTGGTCTTTTTACTCTTTTGGAGAAGTCTTTACATGAGCACAGGTGTTTGATTTTTAGGAGCTCCCAGTTATCGGGTTTCTCTTCATCATTTTTGGTAATATTTTGTATTCTCTTTATACCTTGTATTAGGGCTCCTAGGGTTGTCCCAATTTTTTCTTCCATGATCTTTATCGTTTTAGTCTTTATGTTTAGGTCTTTGATCCACTTGGAGTTAGTTTTTGTGCATGGTGTGAGGTATGGGTCCTGTTTCATTTTTTTGCAAATGGATATCCAGTTATGCCAGCACCATTTGTTAAAAAGGCTATCTTTTCCCCAATTAATTGACACTGGTCCTTTGTCAAATATCAGCTGCTCATACGTGGATGGATCTATGTCTGGGTTCTCAATTCTGTTCCATTGGTCTATGTGCCTGTTGTTGTACCAGTACCAGGCTGTTTTGACTACTGTGGCTGTATAATAGGTTCTGAAGTCAGGTAAAGTGAGGCCTCCCACTTTCTTCTTATTTTTTAGTAGTGCTTTGCTTATCCGGGGCTTCTTTCCCTTCCATATGAAATTGGTGATTTGTTTCTCTATCCCCTTAAAATATGACATTGGAATTTGGATCGGAAGTGCGTTAAATGTGTAGATGGCTTTTGGTAGAATAGACATTTTTACTATGTTAAGTCTTCCTATCCATGAGCAAGGTATGTTTTTTCAATTAAGAATGTCCTTTTGAATTTCTTGTAGTAGAGCTTTGTAGTTTTCTTTGTATAGGTCTTTTACATCCTTGGTAAGATTTATTCCTAAGTATCTTATCTTCTTGGGGGCTACTGTGAATGGTATTGATTTGGTTATTTCCTCTTCGGTGTTCTTTTTGTTGATGTAGAGGAATCCAAGTGATTTTTGTATGTTTATTTTATAACCTGAGACTCTGCCAAACTCTTCTATTAGTTTCAGTAGTTTTCTGGAGGGTTCCTTAGGGTTTTCTGTGTATATAATCATGTCATCTGCAAATAGTGATAACTTTACTTCTTCCTTGCCAATCCGGATACCTTTTATTTCTTTGTCTAGCCTAATTGCCCTGGCTAGGACTTCTAGCACGATGTTGAATAAGAGCGGTGATAAAGGGCATCCTTGTCTGGTTCCCGTTCTCAAGGGAAATGCTTTCAGGTTCTCTCCATTTAGAGTGATATTGGCTGTTGGCTTTGCATAGATGCCCTTTACTATGTTGAGGAATTTTCCTTCAATTCCTATTTTGGTAAGAGTTTTTATCATGAATGGGTGTTGGACTTTGTCAAATGCCTTTTCTGCATCAATTGATAAGATCATGTGGTTTTTGTCTTTTGTTTTATTTATGTGATGGATTACATTAATGGCTTTTCTGATATTAAACCAGCCTTGCATACCTGGTATAAATCCCACTTGATCAGGGTGAATTATTTTTTTGATGTGTTGTTGGATTCTATTGGCTAGAATTTTGCTGAGGATTTTTGCATCAATGTTCATGAGGTATATAGGTCTATAATTTTCTTTTTTTGTAATGTCTTTACCTGGTTTTGGTATCAGGGAGATGGTGGCTTCATAGAATGAGTTGGGTAGTATTCCATCATTTTCTATGCTTTGGAATACCTTCAGAAGTAGTGGTGTTAACTCTTCTCTGAAAGTTTGGTAGAACTCTGCAGTGAAGCCGTCCGGGCCAGGGCTTTTTTTTGTTGGGAGTTTTTTGATTACCGTTTCAATCTCTTTTTTTGTTATGGGTCTATTTAGTTGTTCTACTTCTGAATGTGTTAGTTTAGGTAGGTAGTGTTTTTCCAGGAATTCATCCATTTCTTCTAGGTTTTCAAATTTGTTAGAGTACAATTTTTCGTAGTAATCTGAAATGATTCTTTTAATTTCATTTGTTTCTGTTGTGATGTGGTCCTTCTCGTTTCTTATTCAGGTTATTTGTTTCCTTTCCTGTATTTCTTTAGTCAGTCTAGCCAATGGTTTATCAATTTTGTTAATTTTTTCAAAGAACCAGCTTTTGGCTTTGTTAATTCTTTCAATTGTTTTTCTGTTCTGTAATTCATTTAGTTCAGCTCTAATTTTTATTATTTGTTTTCTTCTGGTGCCTGATGGATTCTTTTGTTGCTCACTTTCTATTTGTTCAAGTTGTAGGGACAGTTCTCTGATTTTGGCTCTTTCTTCTTTTTGTATGTGTGCATTTATCGAAAAAAATTGGCCTCTGAGTACTGCTTTTGCTGTGTCCCAGAGGTTTTGATAGGAAGTATTTTCATTCTCGTTGTTTTCTAAGAATTTCCTTATTCCCTCCTTGATGTGTTCTATAACCCAGTCTTTTTTCAGGAGGGTATTGTTCATTTTCCAAGTATTTGATTTCTTTTCCCTAGTTTTTCTGTTATTGATCTCTAGTTTTATTGCCTTGTGGTCTGAGAAGATGCTTTGTAATATTTCGATGTTTTGGACTCTGCAAAGGTTTGTTTTATGACCTAATATGTGGTCTATTCTAGAGAATGTTCCATGTGCGCTAGAAAAAAAAGTATACTTTGCAGCAGTTGGGTAGAGAGTTCTGTATAAGTCAATGAGGTCAAGTTGGTTGATTGTTGTAATTAGATCTTCCGTGTCTCTTTTGAGCTTCTTACTAGATGTCCTGTCCTTCTCCAAAAGTGGTGTGTTGAAGTCTCCTACTATAATTGTGGAGGTATCTATCTCACTTTTCAATTCTGTTAAAATTTGATTCATGTATCTTGCAGCCCTGTCATTGGGTGCATAAATATTTAATATGGTTATGTCTTCCTGATCAATTGTCCCTTTTATCATTATATAGTGTCCTTCTTTATCCTTTGTGGTGGATTTAAGTCTAAAGTCTATTTTGTCAGAAATTAATATTGCTACTCCTCTTCTTTTTTGCTTATTGTTTGCTTGATATACTTTTTTCCATCCTTTGAGTTTTAGTTTGTTTGTGTCTCTAAGTCTAAGGTGTGTCTCTTGTAGGCAGCATATAGATGGATCGTGTTTCTTTATCCAGTCTGTGACTCTCTGTCTCTTTATTGGTGCATTTAGTCCATTTACATTCAGGGTAATTATAGATAAATAAGTTTTTAGTGCTGTCATTTTGATGCCTTTTTATGTGTGTTGTTGACAATTTCATTTTTCTGCATACTTTTTTGTGCTGAGGCATTTTTCTTAGTAAATTGTGAGATCCTCATTTTCATAGTGTTTGACTTTATGTTAGTTGAGTCATTACGTTTTTCTTGGCTTTTATCTTGAGTTATAGAGTTGTTATACCTTTTTGTGGTTACCTTATTATTTACCCCTATTTTTCTAAGTAAAAACCTAACTTGTATTGTTCTATATCGCCTTGTATCACTCTCCATATGGCAGTTCAATGCCTCCTGTATTTAGTCCCTCTTTTTGATTATTGTGATATTTTACCTGTTGACTTCCATGATTCCCTGTTATGTGTATTTTTTTTTAATTAATCTTAATTTGTTTGTTTTTGTGATTTCCCTATTTGAGTTGATATCAGGACGTTCTGTTTTGTGACCTTGTGTTGTGCTGATATCTGATATTATTGGTTCTCTGACCAAACAATATCCTTTAATATTTCTTGTAGCTTTGGTTTGGTTTTTGCAAATTCTCTAAACTTGTGTTTGTCTGTAAATATCTTAATTTCGCCTTCATATTTCAGAGAGAGTTTTGCTGGATATATGATCCTTGGTTGGCAGTTTTTCTCCTTCAGTGTTCTGTATATGTCGTCCCATTCCCTTCTTGCCTGCATGGTTTCTGCTGAGTAGTTTGAACTTATTCTTATTGATTCTCCCTTGAAGGAAACCTTTCTTTTCTCCCTGGCTGCTTTTAAAATTTTCTGTTTATCTTTGGTTTTGGTGAGTTTGATGATAATATGTCTTGGTGTTTTTCTTTTTGGATCAGTCTTAAATGGGGTTCGATGAGGATCTTGGATAGATATCCTTTCGTCTTTCATGATGTCAGGGAAGTTTTCTGTCAGGAGTTCTTCAACTATTTTCTCTGTGTTTTCTGTCCCCCCTCCCTGTTCTGGGACTCCAATCACCCGCAGGTTATCCTTCTTGATAGAGTCCCACATAATTCTTAGGGTTTCTTCATTTTCTTTAATTCTTTTATCTGATTTTTTTTCAGCTATGTTGGTGTTGATTCCCTGGTCCTCCAGATGTCCCAGTCTGCATTCTAATTGCTCGAGTCTGCTCCTCTGACTTCCTATTGTGTTGTCTAATTCTGTAATTTTGTTGTTAATCTTTTGGATTTCTACATGTTGTCTCTCTATGGATTCTTGCAACTTATTAATTTTTCCACTATGTTCTTGAATAATCTTTTTGAGTTCTTCAACAGTTTTATCAGTGTGTTCCTTGGCTTTTTCTGCAGTTATCCTAATTTCATTTGTGATATCTTTAAGCATTCTGTAAATTAGTTTTTTATATTCTGTATCTGATAATTCCAGGATTGTATCTTCATTTGGGAAAGATTTTGATTCTTTTGTTTGGGGGGTTGGAGAAGCTGTCATGGTCTGCTTCTTTAAGTGGTTTGATATGGATTGTTGTCTCTGAGCCATCACTGGGAAACTAGTTTTTCCAGAAAATCCGCTAAAAAAAAAATGCAGTCAAACCCCTATCAGAGTTCTCCCTCTGGCTCAGGCTATTCGGATGTTAATGAAGCCTCCTGCATCCAGTCCAAATCCCGGTGAGACGGTTCCCCGGCTGGGACGCTGCTCTTCCTGCTCCAAGACCAGTCACTGCCACCCGGGGACTTCTTCTACCAGCTGTGTCCCACGCCGCCTGCGGAACCGGCTGGTCTCCCTCCTGGGGTTAGTTCAGGGGGGTGGAGCAGCTCTCTGTGCTTGTGCCGTACCTGACTGGTACGCTGGCTCCAGGCTCTGGAAACAATCGCTGCTTCCCCGTATTAGTTCGTTCTCCGTCTCTAAATCTGTGTTTGTTGTTCAGGGTTCGTAGATTGTTATGTATGTGATCGATTCACTTGTTTTTCCGTGTCTTTGTTGTAAGAGGGACCCGAGGTAGTGTCTGCCTAGTCCACCATCTTGGCTCTGCCGGAAGACATCATTTTTAGTGTAGCAGCAGGCCAACAAGGGTGGGAAGACACTTGGTGAGGATGATTGGCAAAATAGCCACAAAAATGGACTCAACCATGCTGCTGATCATAAGACTAGTGCAGGACTGGACAACGTTTAGTTCTGTTGTACATAAGGTCGCCCTAAGTTGGAGATGACTTAAAGGCAGCTATCTATCTATTATCACTATTATTTTATTAGTAGTAGTGACACTAGAGAGACAGCCCAGTGTTTAAGCACTCAGCTGCTAGCCGAAAGGTCTGTGGTTCAAAGCCACCATGCACTCCACGGTTGAAAGATGTGGCAGTCTGCTTCCATAAAGATGACAGCCTTGGAAATCCTATGAAGAAGTTCTATTCGGTCCTATAGAGTCGCTATGAGTCAGAGTCCACTCAACATCAATGGGTTTGATTTTTGGTTCTTAATGACAACAAATGATAATTATCATAAATTAGCTCTTGTATTACAGAGAGTTATTTGAAGGGGTATGACATTTGAATTTACCTACAGTATATTGCAATATGTTTTGATATTTGGGAATGTGCTGGCTTAATTGAAAGTGTGTTTAGTATCTAAAAATGTTTGAACAATTCTAAAGATATTGAAAAGTAGCTGCTACTGATTTGTTTTGTGCCAGCCTCTATTTATTCCTGTTAGCCAAGAAAAATGAAATTTGATTTCCTTTGAGCTTGAGTGATATGCTTGATAATGATAATACAAGCCATGCAGAGGAAACTTGGTATAGAAGTCTAGATTTCTGGAGATATCCATGCTTTCCAATTTCAATGTATGTGCTTACAAGGAATTAAAAAAAAAAAAAAGATAAGGGATTTGGGGGCATAGCGGTAGATTCATGATTCTGCTCTATTCTGCTAGGGAAGAATTCCTAGCAAGGTGCATTTTCTTCTTTGTGCTTTCTGCAGATTCCTTGTATTCAGTAACTTTAAAAAGCCTAGTTTTTGTGATATATTAAAAACAATAAGGGTAAATCTACAGCTACTACAAAGATAAATTACCCCAAAATCTAATCTAGAGAAAATGCATTCTTCACTCTCCTGATAACACTAGAAAAAAACCTAGTGATCAGATTTCCTATTAGTGAAAACAAGCACTTTAATAAACTGTTCTGTATCTCCCAGGTATTGTAAATGGCAGCTGCTATTAGAATTGGTCTCCATAATGTAACAGATAGCCGTATAAACCCACATACCTTAATGGAGCATAAATTAAATACAGTCTTTGGATGGCTTTAACATGTAAATGCAGCTTTTTGAAAAACGTTTTCGTATTTTCTTTAATGATCTTGCCAGTTTGGTATAATGGAAGGTAGTAAACTCTCTCCATCCCTTCTGACCTTTATAAGACACACTGCCATCAAGAAAATTCTTCATTTCAACAACGCTAATTTAAAGGCAAAAACTCTTAGCATTGAATTTCTTAAGATAGTGAATCTTATGACACTACACAAGTAAAGCATTAATAATTGTTTAGCTTATGCAATCATTTGTTTTGCTTCCTTCTATTTTTAAATAAAACAGATATTTAGGTTTAAAGAAGCTGCATTTATATGTGAGTGTACGTTTCAGTGTTTCAGTATTAAGCTACCTACAGTTTAAGTAACCTGATTAAGGAAAAGCTGGTAATACATTTGAAACATAAATAAAACAAACCAGAGAATGATCATTCATAATTTGAATGGTGTCTAATTTCCCTCTTGTAATTATTATGCTAATATTTCATTCTAATACTTTCAAATATTTTATTACTAATATCCTTTTTCTTCTGTAAATGATTAGAGTATATATGTGTAAATACCTTTACTCCTGGGAACATCATAATAATTAGCTACTCTAAAATCAGATATTTATCACAAGAATTTTCACAGCCTTCATTAAAAGTGTTAATACCTTTATGAATAGCACAAAAGATTTTCAATCAAAATATTTATCGCCTAGCAGTTCTCATTAGGGAAACTGATTTAGATAATTGATGTCTTTAAATCAAACATTCTTAATGTTGATTAACAGTCTCAAGTGTTCAACATAGTACAATTTTGTTCAACATAGTACATTTTTTAGAATAATTGCAATTATTAGTTATATCCTCTACTGACAAATAACTAATACGTGTAAAATTAAAAGTGTGCTGAATTGGACTCTCTAGACTATTCAGGCACATCCAGACAAACACTTGATCACAACTGGATAGTGCACTATCGAAAGTGATGGCAAAATGGCATCACCCAGCCCTTACGTTACGAATGGAAAGTCTAACAGGAGATTTTCCTTCAGCTTGTTGGAAGTGTGTTCGCTAATTATTTTCCTTGGATTGAGTTTTTTCTTTTCTAAATCTTAATCTATCCTAATGGGTTTAATAGATATTATGCTATAGCTAGTAATTTCTTTCTCTTTTTCTCTACATATGCAAATACACACAGACACATAAAGCTAGGGCTTCTTTCATCTTTATGGTCAAAGACAAATATTACAGTAACAATAATATATGGATAAAAATGTTAGCAATTAATACATTTTGTATAATTTATTCAATTCATTTCCTAAAATGGAAAATTAGAAATAGGTTAACTTTCCATAATTGTTCTCAGTAACATCTAGTGGCACAAACGGTTAAGTGCTTAGCTAACTGAAAGATTGGCAATTGGAACCCATCCAGTCACTCTGTGGGAGAAATATTTGGCGATCTGTTTCTGCAAAGACTATAGCCAAGAAAGCCCCATGGGGCAGTTCTACTTTGTCACATGGAGTCTCTATGAGTAGAAAACGATTCGACAGCACAAAACAACAATAATACCTGATTATCAAATGTGGTGGCCTGGCTTTCGTCTGTATCACAAGTGGTAGAGTTGTGTAGCTCTGTCCCAACTTCATTTGTAATTCTACCTGTGACCTCCATTCCTGAGATATTGTACTTGATTTAAGATTATTGTTTTCTCAAAACATAAATGTCATTTTTAATCTCACACATTGGGTTATTCAAGGTGATTTTTTGACTCCACAAAAATTTGAATTTCAAACAGAAATAAATATATTTATAAACATAAAACACGGCAGCAGACATGAACAGTAATAGCGTAGTTAATTACACATTTCCCAAGAGAGAAAGACATGGAGAAAGGAAGAGACAACTCCAACAAACCAAAGTGAAAAATTATCAGCTACACCATTTCTTCCTGATTTATTGGGAAATTTTCATCAGTCACCAATCTCAGCTCATATCCTTTCAATGAGTTATCTTCAGTCCCACAAACCGTTCTCTGAGTGTAACCAAAGATAACGTTTATGAATCTTGGATTCGTACTCTGTAAGACCTGTGTCTTCCCAGGTGGTCCCTTATAGCTCCTACCTCCTATGGGTTGGCTGTGGAAGCAATACTGGGAAATTCCAGGGTTATGGTATTTCTACCTTGCCATCAAATTTTTTCAGTGCCAGAGGTCACATTACTTTTCAGTTCTGCTAAGTCTATTAGCTTTATGGGAGTATTGCCTGACATGGCGTTGACTGTTCTGCCTTCGGCATTCCAGGAACAGAGTGGGAAATTAGTTTCGGCTTTAGCTGAATTCCATCTCTGTGCAGCCAAGAAACCGTGGCTCATATTAGAGGCAAAATGGGTATTTAATTTAGACTATAATATAGTCCTAAACTCCCTGTGATGCTTTTCATTTTCATTCTTTTCCCCTCGGATGAACTGACATAAGTTTCATTTCTAGAATAAAAAGCAAAGAACATATTCCGTTTAGGCTGTCACAGCACAGAGACAAAAATATAATTCAGAATCGTCTTCTTTTAAATAAGTCTCTGAATTGACAGTGCAGTATTGTATACTTCATAATACAAGCTTTTATGTATGATATTAATCTACTATCTTAAAACTTTGACAATTTACACTGACATTTTGCTTTAACATTGCAGTTAGCTATTTGAAAATACCATCCTCCTGAAATAAGAGCTTCTTTTAGTGACTGATTCCCCACCCCCCGCAGTGTTAATGCAAGAAATGATAACTTTCCCAACATGGCATTTATTATATTTCAGGACTTTTCACTGAACACCTCAATGCATGATTTTATAAGGGTCTACATTCATTGAACAAGTCCTACTATATAGATTCATTGATTTTCTTTGATACCCAAAAGGCAACATGAGCATATTTATAAATCAAATAAGTATGTTTGAAAAGTTCTTTTGTGGATTTGTCAAAACTTGAAGCTTTTCTGATTTGTACCTTGAATCAGAAGTTTTCTTGTAATTCACGTATTGACAGTGAAGTTGTATTTCAAATTTGCTGGTATGACTAGAAAGTCTTATTATACTTACATGACATGATTAAAACAAAAAGAAATGGCAGGAAAATCAGCCAGTAACTCCAGGCCATCATATTTGATGCTTACTTTGATAAAGAAATGTTAATAATAACCAAAAAAACAAGTGTGTATATGTATGTATATATATACACACACATATATATACCAAACTTTTTCATTCAGTCTTGGTTTTCTAAAGAAGTCAGGCCTTCATCATTCACGTTTACTTCTTCAAAATAAATGCCACTTAATTTCGCCACTCTTATAATAACCCATAGATGATTTCGCATTCATAAGTCCGCATTTAAAATAAAAAGTCCATTCCATTTCTAATCCAGAGGACGTACTCACAGAGGAACTTGCCAATTTGGACTTTAAAACAACAGCCGCGGTTCCAAATGGGCATTTTTGTTCTTTCAAATCTTGTAGGCATTTTGTCTTTTTGATAACTACAATCTACTCAACGACAATGGTTTGGTTTCTTGGTTTAAAGATGCGTACTTCAGGATGCGAGGAGGAAGTCCAGTGGTCCCCGCAATGGCCAATAACGTGCTGCTACTGAGGACTGCCATGCTCCCTTGGTTTGTATGTCACAAGTCTTTCTGCCAGAAATATAATTTTGAAACAATACTGTGACAGAAACCAAAACCAAACCCTCTGCAGTGGAGTCAATTCTGGCTCATAGACACCCCATAGGGTTTCTGAGGCTGTAAATTTCTGCGGAAGCAGACCGCCACATTTTTTTCTGGAAGAGCCACCGGTGATTTTCCACTGTGTACCTTTCGATTAACACATGATCACTTTAATCACTGCGCCACCAGGGCTCCCAAATTACTAGACAAATCTCATTCACACTGTAGGTGGTAGTGGGAGAAGCTCTCTAGGGAATGTTCCAAGGAGGAATAATGAAGGAAAGTACAGTGGGAGAAGAAGCCTCTTATGTACCAGGGTTCTGGAAACTCTGGTGGCTTGGTGGTTAAGAGCTACATATGCTAACCAAAAGGTTGGCAGTTCAAATCCAACAGGTGCTCCTTGGAAACCCTATTGGACAGTTCTACTCTGTCCTTTAGGGTCACTATTGGTTGAAATTGACTCCACGGCAAGGGGTTTGGTTTTGTTTTTTGGTATCAGGATTCACAGGTTATTTCCAGATCCAACTATAGGGGAAAGGAGAGGTGGGGAGGGAAGGGGAAGGGAGGGGAGGTGAGGGAAGGGGAGAGGAGAGGAGAGGTGGAGAGGGGAGGGAAGAGGAAAGGAGAGGAGGAGAGGAGAGGGAAGGGGAGGAAAGGGGAAAGGAGAAGAGGGGAGGGGAGGGGAAGTAAGAGGAGAGGTGGGAAGGGAAGAGGAGGGGAGGTGAGAGAAGAGGAGAGGAGAAGTGGGTAGTGGAGAGAAGAGGAGGGGAGAAGGGAGGGGAAGAGGTAGAAGAAGAAGGAGGAGGAAGGAGAAGGGAAGAGGGAGGAGGAGGTGGGAGAAGGAGGAGAAGAAGCAAGGAGGAAGATAAAGATAGGAGAAGGAGAAGAAAGAGAGGAGGTACTGGCAAGGGAGTGAGAAAAACAGTGATACTCTTCAATAAGTAATCAATCAAGGATCTTTTTTTTTTTTTTTTTGTAAATCTGGAAAATAAGGTACTTTCCAGAAATGAATGTTCTTTTCTATAAAAACGTATCATAGAAATTTAAGTTTCCAACAGACCTTTCAAAGGTGCTATGCTCCAGGTGAAGAAGAATAATTAAGAACACAGCCTGCTCAAGGAATACATTACTCCCTCAACTGACTGATGGTGTGCTCCTTGAGGTACAGAAGCAACAATTTGGTCTGTTCTTATTTTTTTTTTTTAATGCTATGTTTGAGCCAGTCATTTTAGCCACTATGTTAATCCCTCTCATTGAGAGTATTTCTCATATTTGCTGGCCCTCTACTTTACCAAGTTTGATGTCCTTCTCAGGGACTGGTGCTTCCTGATAACATGTCCAAAGTACGTGAGACAAAGTCTTGCCATCTTACTTCTAAGGAGCATTCTGGCTGTGGTTCATCCAAGACACGTTTGACTGTCCTTTTGGCACTCATCGGGCAGATGAATAATGGAAATAAACAGTATCACCTATGAATACTATAATCCTTTAAAATATATATATCTATACAAGACGAAATGGTCGACATTTACCCTAAAGCAAAGATGAAAAGGTTAGACAGGGAAGGGAAGCCGGATTAATAAAAGCAGAAAAACCAGAACAAAAATAATGAAAATATTGTTACAATGTGGATAATGTAACCAAAGTCACTGAATAATATGTATAGAAATTGGTAAATGGAAACCTAATTTGCTGTGTAAACTTTCACCAAAAACTAAATAAAAATTAGGAAAAATATATATATCTCTGTTGGGTCCTGCTTGGAAAGTCTTTACGTACCTATCAGCTTCCCTGGATGAAGACAGATGATCTCAATATAAAATCCAAGATTTTTAACATGAAAGATAGGCTTTCTTTGGTTTTACTCTCCCTACCCCTTCAGAACCATCATAAATTCCTTCCTTACTTTTTTTTTTTTTTTCACGGAAACCAGGTGCTTGAGATTGTTTACGTGCCATGCTCTTACACAAAATCATTTGTTTAATTACACCCTTCATTAGATGGGTAAGACAGATGCTTATATACACATACCTGCACATCAGACTAACCTTAACATGTAATTCTAATAAACAGTGTTAAAACAAACCCAATTCACCAATTTTAAAACCCTATGCCTGGTGGGGATAGCTTTGTCTTTACCTCCCTTATAAGCTATCTAGTTGTCATATTTCAATCTGATCCTAAGTCCTGTAATCATTGCCATCCCCAGAAAACAGCATGATAAGCCCTTGAATCTATAAATTGCTGGATTATCTCACTTCCTGACATTACTAAAGCTTCATACTCATAGTGTAAAATAGTCATCAATTCTGCTTCTGTAGTTCTTTTTCTAAAAAACAAACAAAAACAGTTGCTAGGAGAGTTGATTCCAACGTTCCTAGCAACTGTTTTCGTTTGTAGAACATGAAGAACCTGAAGTAGAACTTCATGAACTCCATAGGGTTTTCAATGACTGTCATCTTGCCTTTCTTCAAAGACACCTCTGAGTGGATTTGAACTGTCAAATGCTACAGTTAGTAGCTAAGTACTTAACCAGTTGGACCACCCAGAGATTCTAGCACAGGTACATCTTTTCCTAATTGCTCTCTCACTGACTCAAGGGATGGTGGTGCCCTGTCACCAGAAGTGCATATCTGCTATAGCTGCTCTCAACATTGGGAAATAACTCTTTATTCTCTAAACATGGAACGAGGGAAATCATTGCTGATGTGGCTGGATCTGTGTGATATACAGATAGCTCGACTTTGCTTGCTGAAAATGAAGAGGACTTAAAGCACTTGCTAATGAAGATCAAAGACTATAGCCTTCATTACAGATTACATCTCAGTATAAAGAAAATGAAAGTCTTCACAACTGGACCAATAAGCACCATCATGATAAATGGAGAAAAAATTGAAGTTACCAAGGATTTCATTTTACTTGCCTCCACATTCAACGTTCATGGAAGCAGCAGTCAAGAAATCAAAAGATGCATGGCATTGGGCAAATATGCTGCAAAAGACCTCTTTAAAATATTGAAAAGCAAAGAGGTCACCTTGAAAGCTAAGGGGCATCTGAACTAACCCATGGTGTTTTCAGTCGCCTCATATGCATGGGAAAGCTGGACAATGAATGAGGAAGACCAAAGAAGAATTAAAGCCTTTGCATCGTGGTGTTGCTGAAGAATATTGAATATATAATGGACTGCCAAAAGAATGAACAAATCTGTCTTGGAGGAAGTACAACCAGAATGTTCTTTAGAAGCAAAGATGTCTAGACTACGTCTCACATACTTGGGACATGTTATCAGGAGGAATCAGTCCCTGGAGAAGGACGTCAAGCCTGGTAAACTAGAGGGTCAGTGAAAAAGAGGAATACCCTCAGCAAGACGGATTGACACAGTGGCTGCAACAATGGGCTCAAGCATAACAATGACTGTAAGGATGACCCAGAACTAGGCAGTGTTTCGTTCTGTTGTGCATGGGGTCGCTATGTGTTGGAATCAACTAGATGGCACCTAACAACAACAGCAATTAGGACAGAAGATGGAGGTGGTGAAAGGTGGGAGGGAGAAGGAGTTCCCTGACTTTTAGAGATGAGAGTTTATCTCCTCACTATATTTTAAACTTTATCTCAGCCCTAAACTAGTTTTATTTTTTGACTATTTTAGGCAGAATTTTAAGTAGTTGGAAGTGTTCAATGAGTATAGAATGTCAACATCTTTTAAATAGTTGAAAAGGATTATCTATGTTGACAGACTGATTACCAAAAACAATTAAGACCAAAAACCACAAACCTTACACACATGACCACTTTCCTGAAAAACATGAATTGCATCTTTGCTATTTTCACATTAACAAATATTGAGAAGTTGAAGTTTGTTTTTTTTTTTTTTTTTCTCCTCCAGGGAGGTACAATTGATCTACAAATACAATACACATTTGGTAGAAGTTGTAATGCTAGAATAAAAAGGAGGGATAAGAAAAAATATATATATATATGGATCAATCAAGATGATCCTATAATCTTTCTCCTTTGGAGCAGACTAATTATTATACAAAATTAAAACAGGACAAAAAAAACTAAAAAAATTATTATACAAAATTAAAACAGAACAGATAGCATAAAATTCACTTTGTTCATTAGCCCCAGGACCACAAAAATCCCAGTCCTTCCCCAAAGGAAAGAGCTGTCAACAGCTTGGTATATATACATCCAGATAGTTATCTATGCATTTCAAATATATGTATGTACCCTCAGAAAATAATATTATTGTGTGCCTTTTTATTTAAATTGTTCTGTAGTATATGCATGAGATGTTTTCTTTTACTACATAGATGATACCAGTTAATCTAAATTACTCTTTATAACTGCCATATATGAATTGTCGTTGTTAGGTGCTGTAGAGTTAGCTCTAACACAAAGCAACCCCATGCACAATGGTGCCTGGTCCTGCACCATCCTCCCAATTATTGCTATGTTTGAGCTCATTGTTACAGCCACTTTGTTAATCCATCTCATTAGTCTTTGTCTTTTTCACACACACCCTGTTTTCCAAGCATGATGTCCTTCTCCATGCACTGGTCTCTCCTGATAACATGTACAAAATACACAAGACAAAGCCTCGCCATCCTCACTTTTAAGTATCATTCTGACTGTCCTTTTTCCAAGCCATATTTGTTTGTTCTTCTGCAGCCCATGGTATAATCACTATTCTTCACCAACACCACAGTTCCAATGCATCAATTTTTCTTCTGTCTTACTTATTCATTGTCCAGCTTTCGCATGTATATGAAGAGATTGAAAATGCTAGGGACACCTTAGTCCTCAAAGCAACATCTTTCCTTTTCAACACTTTAAAGAGGCCTTTTGCAGCAGGTTTTCCCAGTGTAATACATTAATTGATTTCTTGACTGCTGCTTCCATGGGCATTGATTTCGGATCCAAGTAAAAGGGAATTCTTGACAAATTAAATCTTTTCTCCGTTTATCATGGTGTTACTTACTGGTCCAGTTGTGATAACTTTTGTTCTCTTTATATTGAAGTGTAATCCATAGTGAAGACTGTGGTCTTTGGTTTTCATTGGTAATTGTTTCAAGTCCTCTTTGCTTTTAGCAAGCAAGGTTGTGTCATCTGCATATTGCAGGATGTTAGTCTTCCTCCAATCCTGATGCCACCATCTTCTTCATATAATCCAGCTTCTTGTATTATTTACTCAGCATACAAATTCAATAAGTATGGTGGAAGGATACAACCCTGATGCACACTTTTCCTGATTTTAAACCATGCAGTATCCTCTTGTTCTGTTTGAATGACTGCCTCTTGGTCTATGTAAAGGTTCCATATGATCACAATTAAGTGCTATGGAAATCCTGTTTTTCACATTATCTGTAATTTGTTATGATCCTCACAGTTGAATGTATTTTCATAGTCAATAAAACACAGGTAAATAATCTTGTATTCTCTGCTTTCACTCAAGTTACAGCTGAGATCAACAATGATACCCCTGGTTCCACGTCCTTTTCTTATTTCCCACTCATGAATATTTAGAGTCTTTTGTCTTCCAATTTTCACCATTACATATAATGATACAATATATATTCTTCTATATGTTTTGTCTACCACTATTCTGTCAGTGTGTTGGACTGTGGTAGTTTGCATGTTGCTGTGACGCTGGAAGCTATGCTACCAGTATGTCAAATACCAGCAGGCCACTAAGACAGACTAGGAAGAAGCACCTGGCAGTCTACTTCTAAAGATTGGCAGATGAATACCTTATGAATAACAATGAAACATTGGTAAAGTGCCAGAATATGAGCCACTAGGTTGGAAGGCATTCAAAAGCTAGGGTAGAGCTGCCTCCTCGAAGTAGAGCTGATCCTAACGACTTGGATGGAGTAAAGCTTTCAGTAGCTTCTTTTTCTGACGGGCATGACTAAAAATGAGAGGAAACACTTGCAAATATCCATTAATAATCAGAACATGGAATGTACAAAGTATGAATCTGAGAAAATTGGAAGTCATTAAAAATGAAATGGAGCACATAAAGATTGATATCCTAGGCATTAGTGACCTGAAACAGACAGGTATTGGCCATTCTGAATCAGACGATCATATGGTCTACTTTGCCAGGAATGACAAATTGAAGAGGAATGATATCATATTCATCACCAGAAACAACATTTCAAGATATATCCTGAAATACAACACTATCAGTGACATAAAAATATCCATACACCTACAGGAAGACCAGTTAATAATATGACTATTATTCAAATTCACACACCAACCATTAATGCCAAAAATGAGGAAATTGAAGATTTTACAACTTCCGCAGTTTGCAATTGAACAAACATGCAGTGAAGGTACATTGATAATTACTGGTGATTGGAATGCAAAAGTTAGAAACAAAGAAGAAGGTCCAATAGTTGGAAAATATGACCTGGGTGATAGAAACAACACTGGAGATGCCATGAGAGAATTCTGCAAGACCAATGACTCATTCATTGGAAATACCTTTTTTGAATATCATAAAAGGTGACTATACATGTAGACCTTGCCAGAAGGAATACACAGGTGTCAAATCAATTACATCTATTGAAAGAGATGATGGAGAAACTCATTATCATCAGTTGGAAAAAGGCCAGGCAACTGCAGAACAGGCCATCAATTGATAATATGCAAGTTCAAGCTGAAGCTGAAGAAAATTAGGGTAATTTCATGAGAGCCAAAATATGACTTTGAGTATATCCTACTTGAATGTGGAAACCCTGGTGGCATTGTGGTTAAGAGCTATAGCTGCTAAACAAAAGGTCAGCAGTTGGAATCCACCAGGCACTCCTTGGAAACTCTATGGAGCAGTTCTATTCTGTCCTACAGGGTCTCTTAAGTCGGAATCGACTTGACGGCAGTGGGTTTGGTTTTTGGTTTTACCTAAATGTACAGACCATTTCAAGAATAGGTTTGACCCATTTAATACTGATGCCTGAAGACCAATTTCTGGAATGACATCAAGGGCAATATACAAGAAGAAAGCAAAAAGTCATTAAAAAGATAAGAAAGAAAAGACCAAAATGGATGTCAGAAGAGACCCAGAAACTTGCTCTTAAATTTAAAATAGCTAACAAGAACAGAAGAAATGAAGTAAGAGAGTTGAACAGAAGATTTCAAAGGGCAGCTAGAGAAGTCAAAGTAAAGTTTTACAAAAAAATGTGCAAAGACCTGGAGTTAGAAAACCAAAAGGGAAGAATATGCTTTGTATTTCTCAAGCTGAAAGAACTGAAGAAAAAATTCAAGCCTCGAGTGGAAATATTGAAAAACTCTATGGGGAAAATTTTGAAGGATACAGGATGCATCAAAAGAAGATGGAAGAAATACACAAAATCACTGTACCAAAAAGAAACGTTCAATCATTTTAGAAGGTAGCATATGACCAAGAAGAGATGGTACTGAAGGAAGAAGTTCAAGCTGCACTGAAGGCATTGGCAAAAAACAAGGCTCCAGGAATTGACGGAATACCAATTGAGATGTGTCAACAAATGGATGCAATACTGGAGGTGCTCAGTAGTCTATGCCAAGAAAGTTGGAAGAGAGGTATCTAGCCAGCTGACTGGAAGAAATGCGTATTGTGCCCATTTCAAAGACAGGTGATCTAACAGAATGTGAAATCATTGAACAATATCTTTAATATGACATGCAAGTAAAATTTTGCTGAAGATCATTCTAAAGCAGCTACAGCTGTGCATTGACTGTCAGGAATTGAACCAGGGATGTTGCTGATGTCAGATGGTTCTTGGGTGAAAGCAGAGAATACCAGAAAGATTTACCTGTGTTTTATTGACTTTGCAAAAGCAGTTAATTCTGTGGATCATAACAAATTATGGATAATGCTGTGAAGAGTGGGAATCCCAGAACCCTTAATTGTGCTCATGTGGAACCTACATATATACCAAGAGGCAGTCATTCGGAGAGAACAGCGGGATAGATACTGCGTGGTTTAAAGTCAGAAAAGGTGCGCTTCAGGGTTGTACCCTTTCACAATACTTATTCAATCTCTATGCTGAGCAAATAATTAGAGGAGTTGGACTATATGAAGAAGAACGGGGCATCAGGATTGGAGAAAGACTCATTAACAACCTTCGCTATGCAGATGACACAACCTTGCTTGCTGAAAGTGAAGAAGACTTGAAGTACTTATTGATTAAGATCAAAGATGACATCCTTCAGTACGGATTTCCCCTCAACCTAAAACAAAAATCCTCACAACTGGATCAATACATAACATCATGATAAACAGAGGAAAGTTTGAGTTTGTCAAGGATTTCATTTTGCTTGGATCCACAATCAATGCCAATGGAAACAAAAGTCAAAAAATCAAGTTACATATTGCATTGGGAAAATTGCCCGTGAAAGACCTCTTTTAAGTGTTAAAAAGCAAAGACATCACTTTAATGACTAAGGTGTACCTCATGCAAGCCATGTCGTTTTCAGTTGCCTCATATGCATGAGAAACCTGGATATTGAGTAAGGGAGACCAAGAAAAATTGATGCCTTTGAATTTTGGTGTTGGCAAGAAATACTGAATATATCACGGACTGCCAGAAGAAGGAACAGGTCCGTCTTTGAAGTACAGTCAGATGCTCCTTATAAGCAAGAATGGCGACATTTAGTTTTATGTACTTAGGGCATGTTATCAGGAAGGGCCAGTCCATGGAGGAAGACATCATGCTTGATAAAGCAGAGGGTCAGGGAGAAAGAGGAAAACTCTCAATGAGATGGATTGACACAGTGGCTGCAACAGTGGGCTCAAGCATAACAATGATTGTAATGATGGCGCAGGACTGGGCAGAGTTTCATTCAGGTGCATATAGAGTCACTATGAGACAGAACCAGATGGATGGCACCTAGCAACAACAATAACATTTGTTTTGTATTTTATATATGCGTTTGAAAGTTTTTATTGTTGTTAGTTGCCATCCAACCAGCTCTGACTCATGGTGACCTTATGTATAACAGAAAGAAACATTATCCAGTCCTGCACCAAGGTCACAATCTTTAGTACGTTTGCACCTGTTATTGTAGCCACCCTGTATATGCATATTGTGGTGGGTTTTCCTCCATTTCTTTGATCTTCCACTTTACCAAACATGATGTCCTGAAAAACAAAAGTAGCTACACAAAATGCGAATTACCGGTTTATAGGTCATACACATTTTTAAAAAATATATTAGTTACTTTACTAAATTCTGTCAAATCTCTCTCACCAAGTTACTGAATAAATTTACTCTTACTGTTATAAGGTAAGAACACAAGCCTATCTAATATTCTCAGCAACTTGAAATTCAGTTTTGTTTCTTAATTCGTTCGTCTTAATTCTCATTTACCTAAATACTGTTAAAGTTAATCTGTTTTTCTGAGATTCTTAGCCATTTTCACTTCCTCTTCTGTTAACTGCCAGTTCATAGACATTATGCAAGTGTCTATTGGCTATTTAGATTTCTTGTTTTTAAGATTACTTTTTGTATTCTGGAGAGTAATTTTTAGAGTTGTTTATGTTATTAATGTATCCTCCTAGTGTACTGTTTCCTTTTATTCTAGTTAATTTGTCTTTTGTCTTCTAGAAGCTTTAAAATTTCAATAAGGTAAATTTATGATTCCTTTAATTTATAGTGTTTATGTGTTTTGTTTACAAAATCCTTCTCTGCCCAAAAGTCATAAATGTATTTTCCTTTAATATTTTTGTGGCTTTGTTATTTATGTTTATGTTTTTATTTTATATGGAACTTGAGTAAAAGGGATAAACATCTAATTTTATTATTTACTTATAAATATCAAACTGTGTTAGCACTGTTTGTTGAATAATCCTCCCTCGTCTCACTAATTTTAATTGTTCTTTACCCACTGCCAAATTCATGCACGCACACACACACACTTAACACACGCACTGCCTATACGCATCTGTATAAAAAGATCAGTTGCTGTCAAGTCTGTGTCCAAAATGTCACAACCTTGAAAATTCTATGGAATGGTTCTACTGTGCAACACATGAGTTCACCAGTGAGTCAGAATCAACTGGTGGCAACTAACAACGACAACAATCTCTTGGCTGGATCCTTAAACACTGATAGCCCTAGCTTCTAGTAATCCTCTGTATATGGTCTCTCTCTCTTGTAGGTACCTCACTCCTCCAGATGAGCTTATGAATTGTTTGGGCCTGCTAGGACTTGGTTATCTTTCATGGGTCCACTCAACCCACACGGAAACTCATGAGTCATCACCTCACTAATTTCTAGAAACCAACTGCCAGTCTCCTGAGTCCTCCATTGTGCAACCTGCCCACGGTAGGCCCTGGAATGGTTATCTGAAGCTTTCTTCACTGGGAAGGTGGGGAGAAGGGGACAGCATAACAACTCTCTCAAAGGAGTTCTCACTAGGGAAAGCATCCTATCAATCTACTCACCTGCAATTTTAAGGCTTTAAATTGGATGCTAGACTACAGTTTTCATGAGGGTTCACGATATCTCAGCATGTTCTGTAGGGACAGTCTAGCAGCTGTTCTTCAGCTCTGTTAAAGTCTCAAGACAATGGTAGAGTGGTCTTTACACATGCCTTGCAAAAATGACTTGGAGAGCTTACCATGTTTTCTATGTGTTCTAAACAGTTTTTATTATCAGATAAATGTCTGTTCCTTGAGAGGTTGAAATAACCTGGTTTTGAAATATCTGTGTCTGTTTTCTTTTAGGAGGTAGATACTACTGTTTTTGTGTATTCTATAGTATTCTTCTATTCAGGCTTTCTATTTTCTATTGAGTCAATTTGTCAGTTTATATTTTCTTAGAAAATTATTTCACTAGGTTGTTTTGTACAAAGCTGTGTATTGTATTTTCTCAGATTTAAGAAAAAAGTCCTCTCTCAATCTATAGTTATGTATCCTTTAAATTATCACTATTAATTTGGCATTTATCTCTTTTTGAAATAATCTTTAAAAGACTCATCTGTTTTTGCTGTTTTCAAGGAAGCAGGTTTTGCTTCTATTGATCAACTCTACTAATAATTCTTTTTAAATTTTTTTTAATTTTATTGTTATTTTTAATTCCTTATATTCATTTTGGGTTTTATTTTTTATTCCTTCTTTCTATTCATTTTGGGTGTGTGTTTTTTTTCCAGCTTATTGAAAACAAAAGATGATTTTATGTATTTTCAACATGTCTTTTTTCTAATGAATATATTTTATTACAGCAGAAAGCATACATTTGTGTGTGTGTGTGTATGTGTGTGTAATTTTAATTTTCCAATTAAATATCCATCATCGAGCCAAAAATCACGTAGGTATCTGTGAATATGTATGTTTGTTTATGTTAATTTCCAGGTATCCACATTTTTAGTTATTCATGATTACTGATCTCTAGGTTTATCGCATTATAGGAGAGATTAGTCCCTGGACAAGGACATCATGCTTGGTAAAGTACAGGGTCAACAAAAAAGAGGAAGACCCTCAATGAGATGGATTGACACAGTGACTGCAACAACAGGCGCAAGCATAACAACGAGTGTGTGGGCATGATGCAGGACCAGGCAGTGTTTCGTTCTATGGTACATAGGGTCGCTATGAGTCAGAACTGACTCCACAGCACGTAACAACAACAACATGGCCAGCATAATATCTGTGTTGACGTACTATTTTGTTTCCTTTTGTGGTTTAATAGATAATCATTTTTGTGTGTTCCATGGGATTGAATAAATGTATGTACTGTGTGCATGTGGAGTACAAATTTTGGTATAACTTTAATAGATTTAGCTTTTGAATTGCGATACTTAAATCTCCTCTAATGTTAATTTTTGCTATAGTGATCCTATTCTGTGACAGGTGCACTTAATTATCCCGTAATGCTTACTTAACATTATTCCTTTCATCCTCCCTCTCCCTCCAAGTGTCATGCTTTGGAGTTGTTAGAATGAATCCTCTAATAGCATTTTCAGATGAGGTCTGTGTGAGCTAGTCTTTCAGAATCCTTGTATGCCTGAAATGTCTTCATTTTTTCAAGTGTGTAGTTGTTATTCACTAATTTTTTTTTTTCATTTCTGAAACTTGCTCTTGAACATTGAGCAGCTAAAGCAAAAGGAAGAATTGCTGAAGTAAAAGAACTGAACAGAAGATTTCAAAGTGTGACTCAGGAAGACAAAGTATTAAAATGACACATGCAAAAAGCTAGAGATGAAAAACAAAAGGAAAGAACAGGCTTGGCGTTTCTCAAGCTGAAAGAACTGAACAAAAGACTCAAGCCTCGAGTTGCAATAGTGAAGGATTCTATAGGGAAATATTAAATGATGCAGGAAGCATCAAAAGAAGATAGAAGGAATACACAGAGCCATTATACCAAAAAGAATTACTCAGTGTTCAACCATTTCAAGAGGTAGCATGTAATCAGGAACTGATGGTACTGAAGGAAGAAGTCCAAGCTGCTCTGAAGGCATTGGCGAAAAACAAGGCTCCAGGAATTGATGGAATATCAGCTAAGATGTTTCAACAAACAGATGCAGAGCTGAAGGTGCTCACTAGTCTTTGCCAAGAAATACGGAAGACAGCTTCCTGGCCAACTGACTGGAAGAGATCCATATTTATGCCTATTCCCAAGAAAGGTGATCCAACCAAATGTGGAAATTATAGAACAATATCATTAATATCATACACAAGCAAAATTTTGCTGAAGATCATTCAAAAACGGCTGCAGCAGTATATTGACAGGGAACTGCCAGAAATTCAGGCTGGTTTCAGAAGAGGACGTGGAATCAGGGATATCATTGGCTGATGTTAGATGGATCCTGGCTGAAAGCAGAGAGTACCAGAAGGATGTTTACCTGTGTTTTATTGACTATGTAAAGGCGTTCGACTGTGTGGATCATAACAAATTACAGATAACATTGCAAAGAATGGGAATTCCAGAACACTTAATTGTGCCCATGAGGAACCTTTACATAGATCAAGAGGGAGTTGTCCAGACAGAACAAGGGGATACTGATTGGTTTCAAGTCAGGAAAGGTGTGTGTCTGGGTTGTATTCTTTCACAGTACCTATTCAATCTGTATGCTGAGCAAATAATCCGAGAAGCTGGTCTATATGAAGAAGAACAGGGCATCAGGTTTGGAGGAAGACTCATTAACAACCTGTGTTATGCAGATGACAGAACCTTGCTTGCTGAAAGTGAAGGGGACTTGAAGCACTTACTAATGAAGATCAAAAGCCATAGCCTTTAGTATGGATTGCACCTCAACATAAAGAAAACAAAAATCCTCACAACTGGACCAATGAGCAACATCATGATAAACAGAGAAAAGATTGAAGTTGTCAAGGATTTCATTTTACTTGGATCCACAATCAACAGCCATGGAAGCAGCAGCCAAGAAATCAAAAGATGCATTGCATTGGGCAAATCTGCTGCAAAGGACCTCTTCAAAGTGTTGAAGAGCAAAGATGCCACCTTGATAACTAAGGTACACCTGACCTAAGCCATGGTATTTTCAATTGCATTGTATGCATGTGAAAGCTGGACCAAGAATCAGGAAGACCGAAGAAGAATTGACACCTTTGAATTGTGGTGTTGGCAAAGAATATTGAATATACCATGGACTGCCAAAAGAACGAACAAATCTGTCTTGGAAGAAGTGCGGCCAGAGTGCTCTTTAGAGGCAAGGATGGTGAGACTGCGTCTTACATACTTTGGACATGTTGTCAGGAGGGATCAGTCCCTGGAGAAGGACATCATGCTTGGCAAAGTACAGGGTCAGTGGAAAAGAGGAAGACCCTCAATGAGGTGGATTGACACAGTGGCTGCAACAATGAGCTCAAGCCTAACAACGATTGTAAGGATGGCACAGGACTGGGCATTGTTTCGTTCTGTTGTGCATAGAATGGCTATGATTCTAACAACAACAACAGTTGTTATAGACAGGTGCAAAGTAATTTTCTGTCAGAAATTTAACTCTGTTGCTCCATAGATTTTGTGTTGAGGATATTGTGGAGGAGAGTCCTAATAGCAAACTACACAAAAACCAACCCAGTGCTGTCGAGTCGATTCCGACAATCGCAAACTAACACCTACTTATTTGGAGCATTTTTGTTTGTGCATTTTGCTTCATTTCTTTTTTCTCTTCTTTTTTTTTTTTTTAACTGTCCCTCTTTTGCTCAAAAATTTTAGATTTTCTATCTTCTTTTGTAATTTAGATATTATTACAAAGTGTTTAATACGTGTGTCTATGTATGTGCACCTGTGTATCTTTGTGTTTTATTATTCTTGGCACTAAATGAACCTTCTAGATGATTCATGTCTTTTATCTGTTCTGAGAATTTATCTTTCACTGTTTTTCTAGATATCCCTCTTCATCAATCTTTATTTTCTCCTGAAGCATCTTAGATATATATGGAATCCCTAGATTTATCCTTCTTATCTCTTTCATAATTTTTATTTTTACTTATCTTTTTTTTTTTTTTTAAACTGTGTTTTGTGAGCCAACCTCTTCTTGATTGGAAAGATTTTTAATTTATTCTTTGGAGTCCTTTATTTTGCTTTTCAGTTCTCATAATTTAAGTTTTCTTGATCTCTAAGTGAATCGTTTGTAGGAATTTGATGTCGTTTCACATTTTTGTGGGAATTTTACATTAACACAGTGTTAGGTTCTTTTATACTTTCACTGTTTTATGTTTCCTCACATCTATGTTCTCATATTTATTAAGTTTGTTTACTGTCCCTGGTGTGAGCTTTCCTTAAATGTCTGGTAATAACTGGTCGTGTGCTTATCTTTATAGCTGAGGCCCCCTGTTCCATCAGCTGCTGGGTCTTTGCCTCATGTGTGCATGTGTGTTAGTAGGGGGAGTGTGCAGAGGGCTGCTCATAATGGTGTCTTCAGCCTTCACAAAGAGATTGATGGTAATGATGTGGCTCTTGGCAAGTCACTTCACCTGCTTATATTTGGGGTCTGAGGGTGCTTCTTTCTTATTTGCAATCCCAGCAATTCAAGGTTCTGTCCTGCTTCCCCTTCATGTTGCTTATAATGGTAGACAGACACAGCTGGCATTGGCAAGTGGCTCAAGGCCACATTGGCGTGAGTGTCAACAGGTATTTCAAGGGTGTGAATTCACTTTCCCCAATGTTCCAATTAATCATCTTGTTAATTACACACAGACCTACATTTGCAACTGGCGTCATCAGTTAGTCAGGGAGCTCTCTTTTTCCTGATACTGTTTTTGTAGCAATACGTTCTTAGGCATATCTGATCTGAGGTTTCCCTATTCTGTTCTGATCCAGTCTACCTTCTACTCACAGGATTTTCTAATGTTTTCTCATACTCGAGGTTTCCTTTTGTTTTCCGAGATGGTTATTGATTTTTTTTTTTTTTAAACCATCATTTCATTAGTTCTAAGGATTTGGGAGAGGATGAACAAATTGTAGCTTTTCCTCAGCCAGGAAAACATAAATTTAATCCTATCAAGCACTGTGAGTTAAAATTTTTGCTGACTTCTGCTATATCCCCACAGTTCTCAGTAACCAGTGTTTAGTATACTGCTGACCATCATACATCTTTGTTGCATCAGGGCTACAGGAAGACACTTTAGACAATAACAATAAAAACTGGATTCTAAAGCACTATATAATTCTCTAAATTCTAGAACTGTTGTCATTATTTCTGGTTTGTAATTTTTCTCTCCCTGCAAGGCAAATTTTAAGAAAAGTCCACAATACAAGTGCATTCCGTATTCTTTATTAAAAATCCACTGAAGGTATATTTTAGCAAATTGAACAGGGAAGTGGATCCTATTTATTGAAGACCCACAAATTTAGTGTTTTTTCCCAGCGAACATCCAAGAAAAATATAAAACAGAATCAAGTGAGCTTGAAGCATCTGACTTTGGGGTACTGAGTGAATACTTCTTCTACTTCCTCTGCTGCCCAGAGGTAAAAATGCTGGAGGTTAGTGGATCTACACATTGCAAATACATTAAAAATAAAACCCTGGTAACCAGCAAGAACTTTTGAAACTAAGTGATACAAGGAAAATGAAAAATAGTAGCCCATGGTTGAGGTATGACGGAAAAAAAAAAAAAAAAAAAAGACAAAATTGAACATTCTAGAACCACCATGAATCTGGAATACACAAACAACAACAGAGTAAGATGAAAGGTTTGTTAAGTTTAAAAAGTGTCCCTAAATTTACTATCCCAGGGGGCGGGGAGGGGGGAACACACTATTTTTCAAAAATTGTTTTTTAGGTAAATTCAGTGTTCCCCAAAGGGATTCACTTAGAGACAGATAAAAGTCTGGCTTTTTAGTAAAAATGCTTTCCATCTTTAATGGTTATTTGGACCATTCTCACCTTCTTTCTTATTTACCATGAATTTCTACATTTTAGAGGTCTTTAAAGATGATTACCCCTGGTTTACCTAACTAGCAGGATTATGAAAATTAAATGAGATGCAGTTAAGGGAAGTACTTGTAATATATTTATCACCCATAAACATTTTAGAAAAAGAAGTCATAATGTATTAGTTTCTTGGTGCTGCCGTAACAAATTAGCACAACATGGGTAGATTAAAAGCACAGAAATTATTCCCTCACACAGTTCTGGAAGCCAGAATTCCAAAATCGAGAGTGTCAGCAGGGCGAAAATCCCTGCAGAGACTCTAGTGGAAGATCCTTCCTTACCTTTTCCAGCTTCTGGTGGCTTCTGGCATTCTTTGATTTGTGGCAGCCTGACTCCCATCTCTGCCTCCACCTTCACATAACCATCTTCTTGGGATCTCTGTGCTCTCTCCTCTTCTTATAAGGACATCAGTCATAAACTTAGGGCCATCCTAAATCTATGATGACTTCATCCGGATACCCTTAACTAATCCTTCTGTGAAGATCCTACTTCCAAATAAAATCCCATTCTGAGAACCCAGGCAGATGTGAATTTCAGGAAGACGCTATTTACCCACTACCTATAAAAAAAAAAAAAAAAGCTCAGTGCCATTGAGTGGATTCTGACTCATAACGACCCTATAGGACAGAGTAGAACTGCCCCATAGAGTTTCCAAGGAGCGCCTGGCGGATTCCAACTGCAGTCCCTTTGGTTAGCAGCTGTAGCATTTAACCAGTACACCGCCAGGGTTTCCACACTACCTATAGAATATGGAAAAAATAAATATGAGTAATGCTAGAAGGAATGTTGGTGTTTCAATATTCTATTAAAATAATATTTTAAAAAATTGATCTAACGAACAATTGAAATTATATAGGTATCTCAACATAAATAATCAGTGAGAAGATGCAGTTTGGATAGGGCACTGGGTATTTCATACAGGTTTTTACCTGTAAAGAAAGTGGCTTTTTTCCCCCCCTTGGGGCCCTATAAATGAGAGGACCCTGTAACCGAGGGGATTCTACGTGTTAGCAGTGAATTCCTGAATGAAAAGTTTTTTCTAACATTGTGGAAGAAAACTGTGTTCCTCTCCCATAGACTTATCCAGCAGCTGTGTGCCCTAGGGAGGACAGGTATTTAGGGGTGATGTAACACTTTAGTCAACATTAAGAATAACTGACATGGAATCAAAGTGTATCTTCATCAAACTTCACAGTTAAATTTTCTCACTCATCAATTTTATATGCACGTGAGACAACTGTGTTTTAAGAGATTTCCACTGAAATGTTTGAAGTGGACTTAACGTTGAAGGACAGCAATTCTATATTTTTTTCATCAACACAGTTCAGGAATATGTATATAACTGCATATTTGTGTACATTTGCATGTATCTGTATATATTCTCAGCTCTGCCAGTTGCAGAGACAATTACACAGATCCTGGAGGATTGTCCTCCTAATTGAACAAAGTGGAAACAGTGAACTGAAGAATTTATTCCCAAACATATTCATCAATTCAAAGTAATATTGTTGAGGGCCTATATAGGGTGACTGTGAGCTGAAGTCAACTCGACGGCAATGAGTTTTAGGAAACCCTGAAGGCGTAGTAGTTAAGAGCTACAGCTGCTAACAGAAAGGTCTACAGTTCAAACATACCAGGTGCTTGTTGCAAACCCTATGGGGCAGTTCTACTTTGTCCTATAGGGTCACTATGAGTTGGAATTGACTTGACAGCAATGGGTTATAGCATTGATTTCAGCAGTGTCTTTACATTTGAGAATAGTACACCTGTAAATCAATATGACTAATTATATTAATAGCTAATACTTATATTGTGCTTACCGTGTTTTTAATCTCAAAACCACACTATATCATAGTGTCTATTACTAACCAAATCCTAAATAAATTGTCGCATTAATAAGTAGGCATACATGGAGACAACTATAATATATTTCAAGTACAAAATACAGTGGAGCATAAGAGCAGTAACATTTATGATTCCTGAGATTCAGAGAAGATTTAACAGAGTAGATACTATTGGGGATGAGATCTTAAGAAGAAGGAATAGGGAAGACAGGAAAGCAAAGCCAAGATAGTCCAAAGAATATCAGAGATGACCATGTGAGAAAACACTGAGGTATTATAGATTCATGGTGAGGTTGGGGAAACTCAAATACATGAGTAATAACAGTTTATAAATTTACAGGGGTGATATAGTAGACTGTGTGAATAGAAGCCACTTTTTAGACTTGTAGACACTTCAAGTAATTTCCCTTTTTACTAGGGAGTTATTAGACTGCTTTGAGTAGGGGAATCATGTTGTTGGGATTAAGTTGCCAGGGTCAAGGATATGTTGGAGTGGGTTGTACCCACAGGTGATTAGGCCAAAAGAGAGACTATTCCAATGGTTCAAGTGAAAGTTAATGCAAGAGAGAATTAGGCAATGGATTAGGAGAATGGGGAAACAAACCTAGACTCAAGAGGTGCGAAGAAGACAAAATCAAAGGATGACGATGGATTGAATATGAAAGGAGTATAGGAATTGCAAACGAGGATAAGACACAAGGGAGGACCAAGAAGACTCTGAATATTATGGCTTAGTAAAGTGAAATGATGAAAAAAATAATTTGCCAAGATAGAATACCCAGGATCAGGATCACACATAGGGATGCCATGATGACTTAGCTTTGGATATGGTGAATTATAATGCCTACAGTATATATGAGAAACCCTGGTGGCATAGTGGTTAAGAGCTGTGGCTGCTAACCAAAAGGTCAGCAGTTTGAATTCACCAGGCTCTCCTTGGAAACTCTATGGGGCAGTTCTACTCTATCCTATAGGGTCACTGTGAGTGAGAATTGACTCGATAGCAATGGGTTTTTAGTAATGCGATACACCAGTGGAAAGGCCAAGTAAGTAAATGGATATGTAACTCTAGTACGCAACTGAGTTTTTCTTCTAAGTTAAATACATAGATTTAATATCTATTATATACTTCTTGTGCATAAATTACACATAGCCTTGGTAACACCAATATCTAAGGCTAAGGAAAAATAGAAATTAGAAGGGGGAGAAACGGTGGTTTGAGAAAAACAGACCAATACCAAATGGTATTTGAGAATTCTACCTAGTAATAAAACTAGATAATTAAGTGGTTGACAGCTATAAACCAAAACCAAACCCACTGCTTTCCAGTTGATTCTGACTCAGCAACTCTATAGGACAGAGTAGAATTACCCATAGGGTTTCTAAGGAGTATCTGGTAGATTCAAAGCGCTGACCTTTTGGTTAGCAGCCATAGCTCTTACCCACTACACCACCAGGATTTCCATAGATGAGCTAGTAACACCCGTAAGTTGATAACTAAAAAGTTAAGCTATGCTAGGTTTAGCTACATGGAAGTCACTGAGGAGATTAAGAAGAACCGTTTCATTATAATAGCTAAGAAGAAAGACAAACTTCTTTGACTTGGGAATTGATTGAGAAAACTGAGAGTGTGAGTATATTTGTTTTTTCTAGAAGCTTAGGTGGATTAAAAGTATGCATGATATTCAGACAAGATAGTAAACAAGCATAGATTGTACATTTCCTCTGTGTCAGAAAAAAAAAAAAAGAGAGAGAGGGAAGAAAATATGAGTCCTGAAAAATAATATAAAACCTATAAGGAACTCCTACAGAGATAATAAATTTGCAAACTGATGTGGAGAGATTGGGCAGCCTGGAGTAGAGAAGGTCAGGTGCTATGTTCAAAGAATGTGTCGGAGGGCAGTTTAGAATTAAGCTAACGTATATCCCTGAAAATAAAGAAGAAGAAAAAAATCTATACACTCCAGGGAGAAAAATCTGAAAACCAAGAAAAGAACAAAATCTTATTGATAATGAACTGGTTAATATAACACTGGAGGCAAAAGTACATTGAAGTAATATATTCAAAGTGTTGAAGAAAAATTACATCATAGAATTTAAAATTATAGAAAAGTTATATCAAACACAGAATTTAAATCTGCCAGTTAAATTTGATGGTACAATAAAGATGTTTTCATCTACATAAAAACCTCAGATGGTTCATCATATGAATATCATTATTTTTTTTTAAAGAGCTTGAAGAACATACCCAGAAAGAGGAAAATTTTTAAAGGAAGACACAATAACATGTGTCTTCCCAGTATACCCACCCACTGCATAAATTGGATAATTGTAGCATATTGTAGTATTGTCTTCAAAAACAAGGGACATAAAAAGATATACTCTTCAATAGAGTAAAATAAAACAATAGACTAGTGACATTCCAATTTTTTTTTAAAACTGTGACCTGGGACATATACATATATATTTTGTATATTTCTCCATAGTCGGTATTTATATAGTGAATGTGTGTATACGCATGGGCATATGCATATGCTATGAATTGAACTGTGCCCCCCCCCAAATATATGTTGGAGTCCTAACCCCTGATACATGGGGATGTATTTCCATTTGGGAGCAGAGGTTTCCTTGTTAGGTTAATAACACCCTGTTAGTGCAGGGAGTGTTTTAAACCAATCACTTTTGAGATATCAAAGAGCAGATTAGGCACTGAAGCAAGTAAGCACAAATGAAGAAAAAAGATAAATGCCACGTGGTGATCTCCAAGGAACTCTGAGAAGAAGGCTAGAGAAGCTGATACAAGGATTGTCCCCAGAGGTGAGCTAGCCTTCCCCTAGAGCTGGTTTCCTGAATTTGGACTTCTAGCCTCCTAAGCTGTGAGAAAATAAATTTCTGTTCGTTAAAGCCATCCACTTGTGCTATTTCTATTATAGCAGCACTAAGAAATTAAGACAATACATGAATAAAAACGTTTTTCTAACATAATATTTGCCTTTTTAATCTAGTCTGCAACCTAAAGTTGTTATCTTTGTAGGCTTCTTTTGCACTGGTCTGGTCTACTTAATTAATGTCTCCGACTACAATGGAGGATTGGAGATCGCATTTGATGAGCGGAGGACAGAGGGCAGTAATTTTATTGTGCTATGAAGTTGTCTTATTTGGAGCAAAGATAGAAAAAAACAATCATAGCATAGGTTAAAGTGACTATCATTAGAGATAAACACCATAAAAATACAAATAGAAGAGAACTGAGAAGACAGAAAGCACGGCAAGCAAAAAAAAAAAAAAAATTAACAATATGTTGCCTATAAAAGATAAATTGGAAAAAGATTAAGAAAATTGAAAATAAGGAATTAAAAGAGATCAGTAAGTTTTTTTTTTTTTTCGTTTTGTTTTAGTAGTGGTGGCCTAACTGATTCCTCTAAAGATATATTTAAAAAAACACCAGCAACAATGGCAAAAAACACATTTTCTCAGATGCATCAAAGACCTAATAAAACAGCTAGTAATTACTCCAGTGTCACTGAGAGCACAAAACACAAATACCTGAAATTGAGCTCGGTCAAACCCTAAGGCATTTTGCCTGTGAGACTGAAGAAGCTCTATTAGCAGGCCTGGGGATCACAGCAGAGTCCTGACAGGAGTGCGAAGACTTTAAAAGAGTCACTCTTACTCTCTGGCTTTATGTACTCTCTGCTTTTGCCCTGTTAGTTTAAAATAAAATGTGAAATGTTAGCAGCCATTTTGAGTGAATTCTGGTTTCTAGAAGAGTAGGATGGGGCTGTAGGACTAGCTAAGTACGAAATTTCCGTGTGGCCTACCTGCTATGGGCAGAACCTCTGAAGGTATGAACTCAGAAATGGGGTAAGCTCTCCACCCTGTTAGATCATCTAAGGAGACCAGGTAACCTCAGAGCCTTGGTCCAGGACAGCTAGAGACCTTATGTAGGTGTCTGGAGAAAAAAAAAAAAAAAATCCTGTGTGGAAGAAAAATAAATTCTTTGTGAAAGTAAAAGATGCCAAAGATGGGGAAAATTAATAATGTGGTTCCTATGATATAAGCACTGGAAAAAAAAAATTCATCACCATCACTGGAGGGGAAAAAACAAAAAAGTTCAACCTGACTCCAACCAGGATAAAATAAATAAATGGAAACTACAGTCTGCAAAACGCCTCAGTTATTCATTGCTCTGTCATGAAAAAAAAAAGATGAACTGTCCTAGATTAAAAAAAAAAAAAAAAAAACCTAAGAAGCCATGAAAACTAAATGCAATGGATGACCTTTGCATCTTGGGTTTGTTTTTAAAGAATATAATGGAAATTACTGAGGTAGTTGGTAAATTTGATTATGAATATTTTAGAAAGTGTTTTTTGCTGTCTAGTCGATTCCAACTCATAGTGACCCTATAGGACAAAGAAGAACTGTCTCATAGGGTTTTTACGGAGTGGCTGCTGGGTTTGAACTGCTGACCTTTTGGTTAACAACCTGTGCTCTTACCCACTTCACCACCAGGGCTTCATATTAGAAAACAGCACTAGGTTAATGTGAAGTCTTCTAAATGTGGCAAATTGTACTGTGTTTGTATAGGAGAATGTGTTTACGTGCTTTTCTTAGGAGATACTTGCTAAAATATTTAGGCGTAAAATTACATGATTTCTCTGTACCCTTCAAGTGTTTCAGCAAAAAAAGTTATGTATGTGTCTGTATAACACAGATATGGCAAAATATTAACAATTAGTCAATCTAGCTGATAATTACATGGGGTTCATTTTATGCTTCTTGAATTCTTGACATCAAAATAAAATGTTGGAAGGAAGAAATGGGGGGACATGGCCATCATAAGTATTTTTAAAATTTTAAATGAATTATCTACTTTCTTAACAACTTATGCAATTAGCCCTAGTGATTGTAATACCATAATAGTGTTATTTTTAATTTTTTTTAACTCCAGTTTAAATTTTAGACTTCTTGTATTTGTGGGGCTCTTGGGTCATCCATTTAGAGATGTATAGCAACAACTATGCTACGGAAAGTGAGCACAAATCCTTTTTGGATAGTTCTCTGTCTCTCATACAAATATATCATGATTATAAGGCCTAAAAAATAAAAATGAATGGACCGTAAGAACCACAGCCTCCACCAGACTGAGTCCAGTACAACCAGATGGTCCCTGGCTACCACCACTGACTGTTCTGACAGGGATCACAATAGGGGGTCCCAGATAGAGCTGGAGGAAGGTGTAGAACAAAATCCTAACTCACAAGAGAGACTAGGCTTACTGGTCTGACAGAGACTGGAGAAACCCCTAGAGTATGGCCCCCCTGAGTCCCTTTTAACTCAGTACTGAAGTCACTTCTGAGGTTCACCTTTCAGCCAAAGATTAGACAGGTACATAAAACAAAACGTAATTAAAGGGGCACATCAGCCTAGGGGCCAGGACCAGGAGGCAGGGGGGGACAGGAAAGCTGGTAACAGGGACCCAACAGGGAGAGTGTTGACATGTCCTAGGGATGGCAACCAATGTCACAAAACAATGTATATATTAATTGTTTAATGAGAAATCAATTTGCTCTGTAAACCTCCCTCTAAAATACAATAAGAAAAATGTATTTTTCATTGGCCTAAAAAGTTAAAGAATTATTTTGTAATTAAGAAGTATCTCCTAATGAAGAACACCAAACACTCAAGATAAATATGAGCCCAAGAGAAAGAAAGGGCCGCGTAAACCAGAGACTCCTCAGCCTGAGACCCGAAGAACTAGATGGTGACCGGGTACCCCTGATCACTGCCCTGACAGGGGACACAACGGACAATCCCTGATGGAGCAGGAGAACAGTGGGGTGCAGATCTTAAATTCTCATAAAAAGACCAGGCTTAATGGTTTGACTGAGACTGGGGGGACCCTGACGGTCATGGTCCCCAGATCCTTTGATAGCCCCAGATTGGAACCCTTACCAAAACCAATTCTACAGACAGGGATTGACCTGGACTATAAATAGACAACGATGCTTGTGAGGTGAAAATTTCATGGCTCCGGTAGACCCCTGAGACTATGTGGGCTACTCCTGTCTGGTGGTGAGATGAGAAGGAAGAGGGTGACAAGAGCTGGTTCAATGGACACGGGGAATACAGGGTGGAGAGGAGAAATGTGCTGTCCCATTAAGGGGAGAGCAGCTGGGAGTGCACAGTGGGGTGTGTATGGCTTTTTGAGACAAGAGACTGACTTGATTTGTAAACTTTCACCTAAAGCACAATAAATAAATTAAAAAAAAAAAAGTATCTCCCGGTAAATGAAATATAAACCTCTTTTTAAAATCCTATTAATTTACGTTAAATAAAACATTTCTTTGAAACAAAGAAGATGAAGAATTATCAAATAATACTTTGAATTATGTGAAGCAGGAAATTCAAGTGAAGTAATCACTCTCAAATCTTATTTATTAGTAGGGAGACTGTGTTTTCTGCTTTTATTATTGACCTTTCCTTTTAAATTTAAAAATGAAGCTCCTAGTATCTTAAGGGGATATTATTAGATTTAGAAGTAATTTAGTGAAGGGTTTTGAACCCTTTTTGCATTAGCAAGTTAAACTGGAAAAAGAAGGCCAAATCTTCACCATGTCCTACTTATATGGTGACTGTGGACATATGGCACAAGCTGATGCAAACACATTAGTATGAAAACTTCAAATTGAGCTGCAGCAAAATAAACAGGAAACAATAACCCACCAGCGATGAAACAGTATATGCTAAAGATCTGAAGATCAGTTCATCCCATAATTTACAGGAAAAAAAAAACTACTGTTTTCCCAAATGTTTTTGTTCTTTTAAAGTTAAAACTCTTAGAACGACAAATACTGCTGCTGTATAGACATCAAAGAGCTAGTTCTGCAAGATTTGAGTGAAACTCAGTGAGTATACTGAGACAGTTAAAAAAAAAAAAAAAGTGGTCTTATACAATGAAAGAAGCATAGTAAAGGGAATCACAGAGACAGAGAATGATGGTATCTATCAAAGCTATAGCAGAGAGGTTTCCTCAGTCAATGGACTTTAAATGGACAAAGTCTTCCCTACACTTTAAACAAATAAATCAGCCCTCTCGGCCCAGTGAATTGGCTCTCCTTGTTTTGACTCCTGGCTCAACAAGATGATTTTGCTTTCTCCTCGTTTATAAGGAGGGGTTACTAATGTTTTATGTCTCTTTTAATAATAGAATACTAGATTCTAAGACACTATTGTGTATGGTATGTTGGTTGAGAAAATGTTACATGCTGTCATGGATAAACCCTCCTTATCTGGGTGGCTCAACAAAATGAAAGGTTACCTCTGGCTCAGGCAACAGTCCAATGTGACTGTTCAGTGGACCACTCCTATGTAGTGATTCATGATGCTGACAGTTTTCTGGTTGGTATTCAGCTAGTAGACAAAAAGAAAGTGTGGAGAAGGCATGTATGATTCCCAATAATATCATTGGAAGGAACTACTTACATGCTAAGGATCCCTGGTGGCACCTTAGCGGCAGAGTGGTTATAGTGTTCACCTGCTAACTGGAAGTTTGGTAGTTCAAACCCACCAGCTTCTCCATGGGAGAAGGATGTGGCAGTCTGTATCCATAAATGTTACAGGATTGGAAAAACTTGATGGGTCGGTTTTACTCTGTTGTATGGGGCCATTTTGAGTAGCAACAGGTTTTATTCACATGCTACATTTACATTCAGTAAAATGAGGACTTGGAGTTCAAGAGAGCCTCTGGCAAATTTAACTAATTAACCACATGGTAATAGAAAGGAGCTCTGGTGGTGCAGTGGTTAAGGTGCCCAGTCATTAAACCAAAGGTCCGTGATTCGAACCCACCACGTTCTCTGCAGGAGAAAGATATGGAAGTCTGCTTCCATAAAGACTTACAACCTTGGAAACCCTATGGGGCAGTTCTCTGTCCTGTAGGGTCACCATGAGCCAGAATCAACTCAACAGCAGTGGGTTTGCTTTTTGGTTTTTATGGAAGAGCAGTGGTTAAGAGCTTGCTTGCTAACTGAAAGTTTGGCAGTTCAAATTCACCAGCCACTCCTTGGAAACCCTATGGGGCAGCTCTACTGTGTCTTATATGGTTGCTGTGAGTCAGAATCAACTTGATGGAAATGGGTTGGTTGGTTGGTTGGTTATGGTAACAGAACTCAGAACAGTAGCTGGCTGGGTAGAGTGGGGGTGGGTAGAAAATAAAAATTGTTTCTGAAGGGCCAGTTGGTTCCAGAGAGATTTATAGAAATGTCCTATATCTTAAATGGGGTAGTGGTTATACAGGTTTATACAACTGTCAAAACTCATCCAACTGTACTCTGAAAATACATGCACCTTATTGGACATATATAAATTATTCCTCAGTAAATATGCATAGACCTTTAAAAGAAAAGCAAGAAAAATTATATTCCTTGTCCAAGTGCTGTATAACAAATTACCACAAACTTGGAAGCTTATAACAGTATTTTATTTATGCTTATGTTGCTATAGGTCAGAATTTTGGGAAGGGCTTAGTTGGACAGGTATGGGTGGGGGATCTCCTGCTATGGCTGAGCTGCGTTTGAGGTCTACATTCAAGATAGTTCAGTAATTTAGCTGACAGCTGATTCTTGCCATTGGCTAGGAGCCCAGTTAGAGTGTCTACCCAAGCTGTGGCTTGAGGGTCTGGTGCCATGGCAGTTAGATATGAGCCGGGATTGAAGTCTATATCCAGTCTGTCTCAGTCACTTAGCTGATAGGTGATGCTTGCTGTTGGTTAGGAACTTAGTTAGGGTTATCAGTAAAATTTAAGTGCGACCTCTCCAGCATGGTAGACTCGAGTATCTGAACATCTTATAGGGAAGCTCAGACCACCTAAAGAAAGTTACCCAGAAAACAAGGCAGAAGTAACATCATTCTTATGACCCAGTCTTAGAAACCACAGGGTCAAATTTTCATTGTACTTTATTAGTCAAAGCCTATCCATATTCAAGGAAATGGGACATAGACTTCAACTCTCCATGGTAGGTGCATCAAAAATCCTGCAACCATGTTTTGAAATCACCACAAATTGATTTACATGCCTTCTCTTCCCACATCTTGCCACACCCACATTTTTGAGTATCTAAGTCTCATCCTATTATGGCAAAAACTCAAAGTCTGGAAGTATCATTTGTGGAACAAAATATCTGTCCCAGTTACTAATTCTGCATAACACATTACCTTAAGATTTATAGTATAATATAGCCATTTTATTATTTTTGTAGAATCTGTAGGTCAGCATTTCATAAAGAGAACAAAGGATATGTTTTTTCTCTCCTCTACAATGTCTGGGGACTCAGCTGGGAAGATTTGAAGTTTAGGTAGTGACTTGAAGGCTGGGATTTAATGTAATATGAAGGCTCTTTTAAGCACATGTTTGGAATCTGGGCTGGGAAAATGCCAAGGCTGGGGTCACCTAGGACAGCTGACAAGAACACCTATATGTCACATCTCCACATGGTCTTGGCTTTCTCACAGCTGGGAGACCTCAGGATCATCAGGTATCCTACATGGCAGCTCAGAGCACCAAATATGAGTGTTCTGGTGAACAAACTACAGATGCATCACTTTTTAATACCCAACTTCAGAAGACATGCTGTTCCCTTCTGCCAAGCTCTATTGGTGAAAACACTCGCAAGTAATTCTGATTGTAAGGGAAGGGGCCATAGTTTCCACCTCTCAATGACAGAGGGGGCAAAGAATTTTAGGGCCAACTTTTAAAGCCCTGGTGGCACAGTGGTTAAAAGCTCAGCTGTTAACTAAAAAGTCAGCAGTTCAAATCCATCAACTTCTCCTTGGACACCCTATGGGGCAGGCCTATTCCGTTCTATAGGGTTACTATGCATCTGAATTGATTTGATGGCAACAAGTTTTGGTTATTTTAAAGCAGTTTGTCTTTGTCATCTAGTGCTACTATAACAGAAACACCTCAAGTGGATGGCTTTAACAAAGAGAAATTTATTCTCTCACAGTCTAGAAGGCTAGAAGTCTGGATTTAGGATGCCAGCTCCAGGGGAAGGCTTTCTCTCTCTGTCAGCTCTTGAGGAATGTTCTTGTCATCAATCTTCCCTGCTTAAGGAAGACATTGTTAGTGAATGAGAAGGAGCCCTAGTGGCATAATGGTTAAGCACTTGGTTGCTAACCAAAAGGCTGGTGGTTCAAACCCACCTAGAGGTTCTGCAAAGAAAGGACTGAAGATCGGCTCTCATAAAGATCGCATCATAGAAAACCCTATAGGGAAGCTCTACTTAGTCGTATGGGGTGGCTATGAGTAAGAATCAACTCGAATGGCATCTAACAACAACAAACAACAATAGTGACTGAGAGGGTTCTCTGCCTTGACTTAGAAGCCCCAGTTTTTATTCCTAGCCCATTCTGTATCTCCCTCTGGCATGGAAACCAGTATGCCTTAAATAAAGCTAATTCTGACCTCTTGTTTCCTACGTAGATCACTTATTTATCTAATTAGGTTAACTACGTGTAGGTTCTTGGTAAACAGAGCCACAGACAACCCCACCCCCATAAAAAAAAAAAAACTAATGCCTACTATGAATTAACAAAGATCAGAAAAATAGATACTGAAGAACTTTCAGAATTGATAAATAAATAAAAAAAAAATACTCATTTGTTCAAAGCCCACAAAGGGCAATCTTCTATGAAATTCATTAGTTTATTTTCAGCATAAAAAATAGTTACCATAGAAACACATTATGATGAAATATATTCTCATTTTCTATGGAAATGTCACTTAGAGTCACCTTGGAAAGTTGAACATCAGGCTTTTGTAAGGGCTGTGCACATTTTCCATATTAGAAACAACCTATTTAAAATAAAATTATGTATTTCCCTTCAGTTTTTATATGGTTTCAATAAAATGATAAAATAAAAACTGTATCAGTCAGATTATTGAAGGTCAAGGGCATGTTGTCAAGAAGAGGCCGTGTATTAAGCTTTTAAGGTTGGAAGGTTTTACAAATCTCTTTGGGTACATTAGCTCCATTAGGAAACACACCTTGTTCCCATATTTCATCACCCTTGGAAGTTCATAAATACAGTTATTTCATGTTTGCATATCTAATGTTTGTACTATTGAATTCCCTTTTGTTCTTAGCTATGACCAACATTGTAATTTTGAGGCAACATGATTTCTTCATTTTTCAAGAAAATTACCTTCTATATATACTGAATTATAATAGTCTTGTTGTATATTAGAAAATAGAGGTAATATGTTATAGGTAATATGTATTTAAATTTTGCAGTTTAATTGAAAGTAACATAGAAGGTATACTTAACCATTTTCTAGGTCTTTTCAATATACTTCATTTTGTAAAGAATGCTGTTCTTAGGCTACAAACAGATTGAAATTATTTAAAGTTGAAGAGCCTCATGTATTAATTTTTAACAACAGAGGGAACTTTTGTAAAGTTTCAGTTTGAACAAATCACCAGAAGTTTTGTGCTCATTAGGAATATCAGAATTATTAAGCTTTTAAAGAAACCAGGCCAGCAAACAAACAAACCCAGATCAGTTTCAGTTTCCATTGTTGGCTGCAGTTGAGTTGAGCCCTGACCCGTGGTGACTCCACACACAATGGAACAAAGCACAGTCCTGCCTGCGCCACACTTAGGATCAGCTGCAGATCAAACAATTGTGATCCTTATGATTCTCACTGGCTGGTTTTTGGAGGTAAATCACCAAGCCTTTCTTTCTAGCCTTAGCCTGGAAGCTTCACTGAGGCCTGTTCAGCATCATAGCAACATGCAAGCCATCACAGACAGACAAGTGGTGGCTGCACATAGGGTACTTTGGGTGGAAATCAAACTCAGATCTACCACATGGAATGAGAGAATTCTATCACTGAACCTCCAATCCCCTTTCCTGAGATCAAATGCAATGGCTATTCATCCAAAGGTGATGCCCAAGGTTCACTCTTTGAAACCATCTATCCAGTTATTTTCAGAAATAAACCATGTCAATGGCTCTGGAAAAAAATCTAGTTCCATATTCTTTAGAGAAGAATACTTTTGAGGTTTCAAGTAAAAACTAAGTGCCAAAAAATCGAGTCAAGGTGCCTTCAGTGCCAAACACTTCCTGATGAGCTACATCTGACAGTCCCACACATAAGTGTTTTCTATGTGGCATCCACAAGCCTAACCTTACATATGGATGGTATTTTTGAAAGTTATTTTAGGGACCCAAACCTGACAAACTCTATCCTCATACTATAGGCTTTATGTTAATTAGTTTAGCAGTTATGGCCTCGCTCTAGCATAGAAACATATTACTGGGTTCTATTCTTCTGTTCAAGAAGCCCTGGTGGCACAATGGCTAAGCACTCAGTTGCTAAACAAAAGGTCTGCAGTTTGAATTCACCAGCTCCTCCATGGGAGAAAAACCCTGGCAATCTGCTTCTGTAAAGCTTACAGCCTAGGAAACCATATGGGTTAGTTCTATGCTGTTCTATATGGTTACTAGGAGTTGGAATTGATTCGATGGTACACAACAACAACATTCTTCTGTGCAATGATGGCCTCAAACATGTTGTAAACAGTGGTAGACACACCAGTGTGTTGAGTTCTCTAAGCAGCAGTGGGGGACTGGAGTTCAGCTCTTTTCATGTATTAAGAATAAAAGTGCTTTTCCTGAAATAGGCACCAAGACCAAAAGATAAAGTTTTGGGACCAGCTGAAAAAAAATTCTGTGGCTTAATGGAATCTGGAGTTATAATCTGTAGCAGCATCTAATCAAGGAAGGTAGGAAGACAAAGATATAGTCAAGAGAACATGAAGTGACCTAGGACATCAGATAGATCTATCTTATTCAAAATATTATCTTGTTTCAGCATTACCCTAATGCAAAAACCAAACATTACAAGGAAAGAGAATTAAAAACCATTAATTCTCATGAACATAGATGCAAAAGTTCTCAAAAAAAAAGAAAGAAAATCAAGTCCATAATGTATAAAAAGAATTGTATACCATGACCACCTAAAATTTCTTCAGGTATGCAAGGCTGGTTTGACATTCAAAAACCAACTAATGCAATCCATCACATACATAAGTTAAAGAAGAAAAATCATATAATCATTTCAATAGATGCAAAAAAAGCATTTGACAAAATAATATCCATTTATAATAAAAAATCTCAGCAAACTGGGAATACATGAAAACATTCTCAATTTGGTGAAGAATATCTACAAAAACTTAAAACTAATGTACTTATTATGACATGCAAAATGTTGCTGAAGATAATTCAAAAATGGTTGCAGCAGTAGATCCATAGGGAATTGTCAGAAATTCAAGCCAGATTCAGAAGAAGACCTGGAAGAAGGGTCAGCATTACTGATGTCAAATGGATCTTGGGTGAAAGCAAAGGATATCAGAAAGATGTTTACCTGTGTTTTACTGACTCTGCAGAGGCATTCAACTTTGTGGATCATAACAAATTATGGATAACATTGCAAAGAATAGGAAATCCAGAACACTTAATTGTGCTCATGAGGTACCTGTACTTAGACCAAGAGGCAGTCCTTTGGACAGAACAAAAGGATGTTTTCTGGTTTAAAATCAGTAAAGGTGTGCGTCAGGAGTGTGTATTTTCACCATACTTATTCAATGTGTATGCTGAGCAAATAATCCAAGAAGTTGGACTATAGGAAGAAGAACACAAAATGAGGATTGGAAGAAGACTCTTTTAACAACCTTCGATATGTAAATGACACAACCTTGCTTGCTGAAAGTGAAGAGGACTTGAAGCACTTATTGACGAAGATCAAAGACTACAGCCTTCAGCATGGATTACACCTCAACATAAAGAAAACAAAAATCCTCACAACTGGACCAATGAGCAACATCATGATAAATGGAGAAAAGATTGAAGTTGTCAAAGATTTCATTTTACTTGAATCCACAATCAACACCCATGAAATCAGCAGTCAAGAAATCAAAGGACCCATTGCATTGGAAAAATCTATTGCAAAAGACAGATTTGAAGTATTAAAAAACAAAGATGTCACTTTGAAAACTAAGTTGTGCCTGACCAAGGCCATGGTACTTTCAATCTCCTCAACATGCATGTAAAAGATGGACAATGAATAAGGAAGACCAAAGAAGAACTGATGCCTTTGAATTATGGTGTTGGCAAGGAATATTGAATATACCGTGGACTCCCAGAAGAATGAACAAATCTGATTTGCAAGAAGTATAGCCAGAGTGCTCCTTAGAAATGAGGATAGTGAGACTTCATCTCACATGCTTTGGACATGTTATCATGAGGGACCAGTCCCTGGAGAACATCATGCTTGGTAAGGTAGAGGGTCAGCGAAAAAGAGGAAGACCCTCAACAAGATGGATTGGCACAACGCCTGTAACAATGGCCTCAAACATAGCAAGGATTGTGGGGATGGTATGGGACCAGGCAGTGTTTATTTTGTTGTACTTAGGGTGGCTATGAGTCAGAACTGACTTGATAGCATGTAACAACAGCAACAGTTGATGAGGGGACGGTTCTACTGCAAAGAAGGTATATACTGTATGTAAAGAGAATGCAATAATTAGAAAAGTCACAATTTCCAACCATTAATGAAATGACTGAATCAGCTACTGATTGTCATTAGATGCTAAAACCATTAGAAGAATGGTTGGTGGCAAACTTTGCAGCAGAAGGATCAAAATACCAGGGTGAATTTGAGCTGATCAATTTAAACAACTCTAAAAATGGGTCAACCAGGCACTATACCTCTTACAACATGATGGAATGTGAAGTATCCAGCACTATCCCTGATACATTTTGTCAAAAATTGAACCTTAATCTAGTTAAGACTCTAGCACTGACTTTCAATTTATAGGAAATGCAGAGAACATAAGAACAACAGAAATAACAACATGAGAAAGAATTCAGACAAATTCAAGGTGTGGAACATATGAAAAGACACTTGAGTGGGCAATTGACTTAGTAATAAGTCAATGGCATAAAAAAATGGGGTAATTAAAAGATACTGTGGATTAATAGTAAGCAAACCTTGACTGAGTCCAGATTCAAACAAAATCAACAAGACAAAAACAACAAAAGAAATTGAATATGGATCACCTACTAGATGATGTTAGGGAAGTATTATTAGTATTGTTAAGTATATCAATGGTATTGTAGTTCTGTCCTCTTAAATATACTTTTCTCGAGGCCAGGAGCTATGTTTGTTCATGTCTCAACATCAAGAGTCCAGCAAAATGCCTGAGAATCAATAAATATTTGATGTAGAAAAAAAGATTTAAAATATTTTAGTCTAGTACATAGCAACTATTTCTTATTGTAAGTAACAGCTTATATTCCAATAATAAGGACTTCTTTATTGCCATTACTTTACTATTTGAATACACTGACTTAACATTACTCGGATGGAGTCTTCTTCCATCATGTTCTGATGCCTTCTATTTCTCTTCCATTCTCAATCTTTTGAAGCACACATTAAAAAAAAATAATAAAAAAAAAAAACTCTTCAAAGTTAGATATGGTCTTCAGTATGAAAGGAAATAATAAAGCCAGATAATAACCTTAAATTTCTGATAATGATTTGCCCTTTTATCCTAACAGTAATCATTAGTCCACATAACAAAGAACCAACCATCATGGTGTCTCTTTCATTAAACTTCCTTTGTCCCCAAACGTATTGCTGGGTGTACTCTGTTGATTTATTTCCTCCCTTTTCTCCTGAAAAACTCTGTTTCTTTTCAGAAAAGATAATAGTGAGTTTTCTGTAACACACTGTTCCTGTTGTTAGGTAATTATTCTGTCTGGAAAAAAAAATATTATAATAGATTTTTCACAAAAGAGCTATTCAACACAATGCATTTCACTATGGAAATCGACCTTCTCAGGAAAATGGGAGAACTTAAGGCAGACATGAACATTTCTGTACCTACTTTGCTCTCTGCTAAATTTCAGAAATCTAGCCCATCAAATCAGCTAAGGAAAACTGAAATAAAGGTTTGAGAAAAGCTTTAAAGTCAACCACAAGTGAAGCAAAATGAGTAAAGCTCATATGAGTAAACTGTATTCTCTATTACAAAGTATTAGGAGCCCTGAGGGCACAGTGGTTGAAGCACTTGATTGCTAACCAAAATGTCAGCAGTTGGAACCCACCAGCCTCTCCGGAGGGGACAGATGTGGCAATCTGCTTCCTTAAAGATTTACAGCCTAGGAAACCCTGTGAGGCAGTTGTAGTCTGACCTATAGGGTCGCTATGAGTTAGAACCGACTCGACAGCAATGGCTTTGGTTTTTATTATAAAGTATGATTATCTTCTTGTTTAAGAAGAATCTATCCACATAATAAGTGTTAGCTAGAAACATGGTTTATCCCTATAGAATAATGCAGGCATATAAAAAAATATATATAATGCATAGAATAATAGAGGCATATAGAAACATAAAAAATAGTGTTTTTTTTTCCATTCTACACTTATTTTTTTTTTAATTTGGTTAAAATACCGTTACATTGCAAAATTAAAAGTCCTTCCTAAATCAATAACAAGGAGTCCCTGCATGACACAAATGGTTAAGTACAAGACTACTTGCCAAAAGGTTGGTGCTTTGAACCAACACAGAGGCACACCCTGGAAGACAGGCCTGGTTACCCGTTTCTGAAAGGTCACAGCCTTGAACACCCTATGGAGCCAGTTCTACTCTTACACACAAGCGGTCAACATGAGTTGAACTCGACTCAATGGCAACTAACAGCAGCTAACTATGACAGGTATATGTTTTCTAATTTGTATATCCACTAACTTCAACAATTCTGTATTCCTTGGAAAGCTAATTTAGTATATTTATCACAGAAGGATGAAAAAAAAAAATTAAGCATGGGAAACAATATTGATCAAGCCCAACCTATTTTAAACCTTACTACAAGTTACCTGTAATGTGAAATGCATAAAACACAGGTTAATTGTAAATGAACCCTTGGTTCTTACTTATTTATTTAAAAGATTTGTAGATTCACAAGAAGTTGCAAAAATAGCACATTGTCAAAACCAGCAAATTGACATTGGTACAAGACTATTAGCTAAACTACAGACCTTATTTGGATTTCACCAGTTTTTACATAAAAATCTTTTTTTTTTTGATGTACACATTTATGAAATTTTATAACGTAAGTAGATTTGTATAACCACCACACAATTATGACACAGAACTGCGTTATCATCATAAAGGGATTCTTTGACACCACCTCTTCACAAGAATGCCTTCCCTTAACCTTAACCTCTGGCAGCCATTGTCACGTTCTCCATTGCTACAATTTTATTTGAAGGATGATGTATAAATTTAATCATAGAAGTGTATACCCTTTTGAGACTTGCTTTTTTCACACAGTGCAAGGCTTTTGAAATCCATGCTGTTGTGTGTATCAATAATTTGTTCATTTTTATTGCCAGGTACTACACCATTGTATGAATGCACCATAGATATTTTTTATACATTCACCCACTGAAGGACAATTTGTCTTGTGCCCAGCCCTTGGCCACTACAAGTGAAGCTGCAATGTACATTCATAGACAGGTTTTGTGTAAGCCTAACTTTTTCATTTCTCTGGAGTAACTACCAGGAATATGACTGCTGAGTTGTATGCATAGCTTTATAATAAACTGTCAACTGACTGTAGCATTTTACATTCCCACCAGTAGTGTCTGAGAGTTCCAGTGGCCAGTAGTTGATATTGTGTGTATTTTTAAATTTGAGCCATCTTAAGTGTATGGCAGTATCTCATTGTGTCTGTAATTTGCCTTTTCCTAATGACTACGGCACTGGGTTTAATGATGTTGAATGCATTTCTAAGAGCTTATTTGTCATCCATATGCCCTCTATGGCGAAGTGCCTTTTCAAATCTTTTACCCATTTTATTACTGTTGAAGTTAAAGTGTTCTTTCTGTATTCCAGATTCAAATTCTTGACCACGAGGTACATGATTTGCAAATATTTTCTCCCAGGTCATAGATTGTCTTTTCATTCTCTTAACCATCTTTCACAGATCAAAATGTGTTAATTCTCCATTCACTTCTAGTGTACAAGTACAAGGAACCCTGAAATCAATAACTGACTTAGTAAATGCACATTTTTAATGATTTGTGTGTACATGTGTGGATATGTAATTTTCAGAAACATCATAAGGAGGTACAGATGACTTAGGAAAAAGAAAGGGCATTCTGAAGATTTTTTAAAATGTTTGACGTATCAAGGATTTCTTTAAACAACTCTTTCCAAGGAGACTTACCCATTTGAGCTAATACCCTGTAACAGTATCACTAATATATGCATGTGACATTCTGCTCTTTAATTGCTGACTTTCTTGGCTAACTGATTTTAAGTATTAACAGTATTTAAACCAATTTTTCTCTGAAAGAAAAGGCAATTTTCTTCTGAGAAATTATTTTAAGGTACTGTACCATATAACTGATTATAACATAAATCAGCACTGTTTAACTTATGCAGTATCACCCCACAGAGGACTGTTTTTGAGGGCTGAATGAGCAATGTAAAAACCTCCCCTGAAAGGGAACACAGTCAGATACATTTTACCTTGAATCAGGCTTTTCTTCTAACAAGAACACCCAAGAAAACTACTCTTTCCCTGAAAATCTCAAATCTTTCCAGGCACTATTATGTTTAAAGTAGGACAAATGAAAAGCTAAGCCAAAAAGATTATCCAAGGGGTGATTGCAAACATGGTTGATTACAGCCTGTCCTAATTGCAGAAGCAGGACATTTGAAGAATAATCGATAGATTCAGAATAATGAAATCGTGCCTATATTCACAGTTAGGACATAATGTCCTCATTTAGTTTGCAATCATTTAATTTTTTAAAGTGAAAAAAAAAATGTGAACGAAGTAAAAATAATGCATAATTGCATTGTTGACAGTTAATGAAATCTATTTGAATGTTGTTCACAGCTGTTGTTTTCGTCTTCAACATCATATAAATTTAGAACTAGAAAGGACCCTAGAGATCCTGTAAGTCAAATCCAGAGCAGAGACAATGCATGTATACAAGTATTGAATATTTATGTCATATTAGGATAATCAATGAATCCATAGTAAGAATCCAGTACAACAGTGAGGTTATCAGCACCTTGGTATGTTAGTTAATTTCCCTTGCCTCAGTTTGTTCGTCTGTAAAATGGGAAAAAAAGTTGTCTTTGGATGCTTGTAAGGGTTATAGATGTCAGCATATGTAACGTATTTAGAAGAGTGACTGACAAAAAGAAGTGCTGTATATGCATTAATGATTACAATTATTTTAAGCTATCATTTTAATCCAGCAAATTCATTTGCCAGCACATTTCATGGACCTGGGCTGTCTTCCATGTCATTCCTATCAAGGGGATCAAAGTAGAGTTTGTCATCTATTGCATTAAAGTCATTTCACAGAAAATGAGTTTGAGCATAGAAAGACAAAGAACTTCACACAGTTATTCACAAAAGGAAAGAAAAAAAAAAAAAAAAGAATTTCCAGAGGGACAGTTTACTATTTTGCGTATGAATCTTGCATGGTGTTCATGGACTTTACCACCAGGAGTTAGAGCAGACAGGCAAGGCTGGGGAGGGGAGAATCACCAGACAGGAGGTCAGAGACTGCTGATGCCTGCATTAACACACTCTGTGATTTCACTAAGTGTCATCATGCCTTATTGTGCCTCAGTGACCACATTTGTAAAATTGAAGCAGTAACTGAGTAAGGTAGCAAAGAGTCTGAGTAACTAACCATCGATTTATAGCTCCACCATCGAGAGAATGTAGGGATTTCCGGAGTCTATAGTTTCTGCATCTCTATACTAATGATTAATAATAATGGTTATAGTGAGTCAGCCCAAGTTTTGTAGGGCAGAAAATCATGCAAATTCAAGGCCTTGTTTGATGAAATGCACCAGGCAGACCAATAAGGTATGGGGAGTCACTGACTACAGAAGGATAGATTGATTTCCAGGACACACAGGAGAAAGAAGGATAAAAGACAAAATAAGAATGGAGTAGATCCAGGTATCCCAACCAAGAGGCTGCCCAAACATTGTTGACAATTCCAAAACTAAATGCAGGAAGAAAGATTATCGGCTTGCAGCATTAACTAAAGTTAATGCAGATTGCTCAGAAATTTTAGTGTTAAAAGATTTGGTAAAGGATAGGAAGCTCATGGCATAGAGACGGGGGTGCTTCGTGTCTGGAAGAGTAATGCAATGCCTCATAACCTACCTTCCCATTCTCAGCAATTCAACCCACCTTCGCAAGCAACACCCCTGGCTGTGTGCATAGACGATGGGGCCTTCTCCATGGGTCTGCCACCTGGATAGCTACACAGGGCCCCGCTCTCGGAAGGGTCTTTCAATTTGGTTAATAATGCTCTTCTATTGTCATCTTAAAACCCTAAGTTATTTTTGACAGAGGTCTAGTGCATCAATTGATGCAAACAATCAAAAAGCATCCTATTTTTGGAGCCGACCTATGATTTTTTTTTTTAATAACTTTTATTAAGCTTCAAGTGAACGTTTACAAATCCAATCAGTCTGTCACATATAAGTTTACATACATCTCACTCCCCACTCCCACTTGCTCTCCCCCTCTTGAGTCAGCCCTTTCAGTCTCTCCTTTCTTGACAATTTTGCCGGCTTCCCTCTCTCTCTATCCTCCCATCCCCCCTCCAGACAAGAGTTGCCAACACAATCTCAAGTGTCCACCTGATACAATTAGCTCACTCTTCATCAGCGTCTCTCTCCCACCCGCTGACCAGTCCGTTTCATTTCTGATGAGTTGCCTTCGGGGATGGTTCCTGTCCTGTGTCAACAGAAGGTCTGGGGAGCATGGCTGCCGGGATTCCTCCAGTCTCAGTCAGACCATTAAGTTTGGTCTTTTTATGAGAATTTGGGGTCTGTATCCCACTGATCTCCTGCTCCCTCAGGGGTCCTCTGCTGTGCTCCCTGTCAGGGCAGTCATCGATTGTGGCCGGGCACCAACTAGTTCTTCTGGTCTCAGGATGATGTAGGTCTCTGGTTCATGTGGCCCTTTCTGTCTCTTGGGCTCTTAGTTGTCGTGTGGCCTTGGTGTTCTTCATTTGCCTTTGCTCCAGGTGGGTTGAGACCAATTGCTGCATCTTAGATGGCCGCTTGTTAGCATTTAAGACCCCAGACGCCACATTTCAAAGTGGGATGCAGAATGATTTCATAATAGAATTATTTTGCCAATTGACTTAGAAGTCCCAGCAAAGCATGTTCCCCAAACCCCCGCGCTTGCTCCGCTGACCTTTGAAGCATTCATTTTATCCCAGAAACTTCTTTGTTTTTGGTCCAGTCCAATTGAGCTGACCTTCCATGTATTGAGTGTTGTCTTTCCCTTCACTTAAAGCAGTTCTTATCTACTGATTAATCAATAAAAAACCCTCTCCCACCCTCCCTCCCTCCCCTCCTCGTAACCACAAAAGTATGTGTTCTTCTCAGGTTTACTATTTCTCAAGATCTTATAATAGTGGTCTTATACAATATTTGTCCTTTTGCCTCTGACTCATTTCGCTCAGCATAATGCCTTCCAGGTTCCTCCATGTTATGAAATGTTTCACAGATTCGTCACTCTTCTTTATCGATGCGTAGTATTCCATTGTGTGAATATACCACAATTTATTTACCCATTCATCCGTTGATGGACACCTTGGTTGCTTCCAACTTTTTGCTATTGTAAACAGAGCTGCAATAAACATGGGTGTGCATGTATCTGTTTGTATGAAGGCTCTTGTATCTCTAGGGTATATTCCCAGGAGTGGGATTTCTGGGTTGTATGGTAGTTCTATTTCTAACTGTTTAAGATAACGCCAGATAGATTTCCAAAGTGGTTGTACCATTTTACATTCCCACCAGCAGTGTATGAGAGTTCCAATCTCTCCGCAGCCTCTCCAACATTTATTATTTTGTGTTTTTTGGATTAATGCCAGCCTTGCTGGTGTGAGATGGAATCTCATGGTAGTTTTAATTTGCATTTCTCTAATGGCTAATGATCGAGAGCATTTTCTCATGTATCTGTTGGCTGCCTGAATATCTTATTTAGTGAAATGTGTGTTCATATCCTTTGGCCACTTCTTGATTGGGTTGTTTGTCTTTTTGTGGTTGAGTTTTGACAGAATCATGTAGATTTTAGAGATTAGGCGCTGGTCGGAGATGTCATAGCTGAAAATTCTTTCCCAATCTGTAGGTGGTCTTTTTACTCTTTTGGAGAAGTCTTTAGATGAGCACAGGTGTTTGATTTTTAGGAGCTCCCAGTTATCGGGTTTCTCTTCATCATTTTTGGTAATGTTTTGTATTCTGTTTATGCCTTGTATTAGGGCTCCTAGGGTTGTCCCAATTTTTTCTTCCATGATTTTTATCGTTTCAGTCTTTATGTTTAGGTCTTTGATCCACTTAGAGTTAGTCTTTGTGCATGGTGTGAGGTATGGGTCCTGTTTCATTTTTTTGCAATTGGATAACCAGTTATGCCAGCACCATTTGTTAAAAAGGCTATCTTTTCCCCAGTTAATTGAAACTGGTCCTTTGTCAAATATCAGCTGCTCATACGTGGATGGATCTATGTCTGGGTTCTCAACTCTGTTCCATTGGTCTATGTGCCTGTTGTTGTACCAATACCAGGCTGTTTTGACTACTGTGGCTGTATAATAGGTTCTGAAGTCAGGTAAGGTGAGGCCTCCCACTTTCTTCTTCTTTTTCAGTAGTGCTTTGCTTATCTGGGGCTTATTTCCCTTCCATATGAAATTGGTGATTTGTTTCTCTATCCCCTTAAAATATGACATTGGAATTTGGATCGGAAGTGCGTTAAATGTATAGATGGCTTTTGGTAGAATAGACATTTTTACTATGTTAAGTCTTCCTATCCATGAGCAGGGTATGTTTTTCCACTTAAGTATGTCCTTTTGAATTTCTTGTAGTAGAGCTTTGTAGTTTTCTTTGTATAGGTCTTTTACATCCTTGGTAAGATTTATTCCTAAGTATCTTATCTTCTTGGGGGTTACTGTGAATGGTATTGATTTGGTTATTTCCTCTTCGGTGTTCATTTTGTTGATGTAGAGGAATCCAAGTGATTTTTGTATGTTTATTTTATAAAATGAGACTCTGCCAAACTCTTCTATTAGTTTCAGTAGTTTTCTGGAGGATTCCTTAGGGTTTTCTGTGTATATAATCATGTCATCTGCAAATAGTGATAACTTTACTTCTTCCTTGCCTATCCGGATACCTTTTATTTCTTTGTCTAGCCTAATTGCCCTGGCTAAGACTTCCAACACGATGTTGAATAAGAGCGGGGATAAAGGGCATCCTTGTCTGGTTCCCGTTCTCAAGGGAAATGCTTTCAGGTTCTCTCCATTTAGAGTGATATTGGCTGTTGGCTTTGCATAGATGCCCTTTATTATGTTGAGGAATTTTCCTTCAATTCCGATTTTGGTAAGAGTTTTTATCATAAATGGGTGTTGGACTTTGTCAAATGCCTTTTCTGCATCAATTGATAAGATCATGTGGTTTTTGTCTTTTGTTTTATTTATGTGATGGATTACATTAATGGTTTTTCTGATATTAAACCAGCCTTGCATACCTGGTATAAATCCCACTTGATCAGGGTGAATTATTTTTTTGATGTGTTGTTGGATTCTATTGGCTAGAATTTTGTTGAGGATTTTTGCATCAATGTTCATGAGGGATATAGGTCTATAATTTTCTTTTTTTGTAATGTCTTTACCTGGTTTTGGTATCAGGGAGATGGTGGCTTCATAGAATGAGTTAGGTAGTATTCCGTCATTTTCTACGCTTTGGAATACCTTTAGTAGTAGTGGTGTTAACTCTTCTCTGAAAGTTTGGTAGAACTCTGCAGTGAAGCCGTCCGGGCCAGGGCTTTTTTTTGTTGGGAGTTTTTTGATTACCGTTTCAATCTCTTTTTTTGTTATGGGTCTATTTAGTTGTTCTACTTCTGAATGTGTTAGTTTAGGTAGGTAGTGTTTTTCCAGGAATTCATCCATTTCTTCTAGGTTTTCAAATTTGTTAGAGTACAATTTTTCGTAGTAATCTGAAATGATTCTTTTAATTTCATTTGGTTCTGTTGTGATGTGGTCCTTCTCGTTTCTTATTTGGGTTATTTGTTTCCTTTCCTGTATTTCTTTAGTCAGTCTAGCCAATGGTTTATCAATTTTGTTAATTTTTTCAAAGAACCAGCTTTTGGCTTTGTTAATTCTTTCAATTGTTTTTCTGTTCTGTAATTCATTTAGTTCAGCTCTAATTTTTATTATTTGTTTTCTTCTGGTGCCTGATGGATTCTTTTGTTGCTCAGTTTCTATTTGTTCAAGTTGTAGGGACAGTTCTCTGATTTTGGCTCTTTCTTCTTTTTGTATGTGTGCATTTATTGATATAAATTGGCCTCTGAGCACTGCTTTTGCTGTGTCCCAGAGGTTTTGATAGGAAGTATTTTCATTCTCGTTGCTTTCTATGAATTTCCTTATTCCTTCCTTGATGTCTTCTATAACCCAGTCTTTTTTCAGGAGGGTATTTTTCATTTTCCAAGTATTTGATTTCTTTTCCCTAGTTTTTCTGTTATTGATCTCTAGTTTTATTGCCTTGTGGTCTGAGAAGATGCTTTGTAATATTTCGATGTTTTGGACTCTGCAAAGGTTTGTTTTATGACCTAATATGTGGTCTATTCTAGAGAATGTTCCATGTGCGCTAGAAAAAAAAGTATACTTTGCAGCAGTTGGGTGGAGAGTTCTGTATAAGTCAATGAGGTCAAGTTGGTTGATTGTTGTAATTAGATCTTCCGTGTCTCTGTTGAGCTTCTTACTGGATGTCCTGTCCTTCTCCGAAAGTGGTGTGTTGAAGTCTCCTACTATAATTGTGGAGGTATCTATCTCGCTTTTCAATTCTGTTAAAATTTGATTTATGTATCTTGCAGCCCTGTCATTGGGTGCGTAAATATTTAATATGGTTATGTCTTCCTGATCAATTGTCCCTTTTATCATTATATAGTGTCCTTCTTTATCCTTTGTGGTGGATTTAAGTCTAAAGTCTATTTTGTCAGAAATTAATATTGCTACTCCTTTTTTGCTTATTGTTTGCTTGATATACTTTTTTCCATCCTTTGAGTTTTAGTTTGTTTGTGTCTCTAAGTCTAAGGTGTGTCTCTTGTAGGCAGCATATAGATGGATCGTGTTTCTTTATCCAGTCTGTGACTCTCTGTCTCTTTATTGGTGCATTTAGTCCATTTACATTCAGCGTAATTATAGATAAATAAGTTTTTAGTGCTGTCATTTTGATGCCTTTTTATGTGTGTTGTTGACAATTTCATTTTTCCACATACTTTTTTGTGCTGAGGCGTTTTTCTTAGTAAATTGTGAGATCCTCATTTTCATAGTGTTTGACTTTATGCTAGTTGAGTCGTTACGTTTTCCTTGGCTTTTATCTTGAGTTATAGAGTTGTTATACCTTTTTGTGGTTACCTTATTATTTACCCCTATTTTTCTAAGTAAAAACCTAACTTGTATTGTTCTATATCGCCTTGTATCACTCTCCATATGGCAGTTCAATGCCTCCTGTATTTAGTCCCTCTTTTTGATTATTGTGATCTTTTACCTATTGACTTCCATGATTCCCTGTTATGTGTATTTTTTTTTTAATTAATCTTAATTTGTTTGTTTTTGTGATTTCCCTATTTGAGTTGATATCAGGACGTTCTGTTTTGTGACCTTGTGTTGTGCTGATATCTGATATTATTGGTTCTCTGACCAAACAATATCCTTTAATATTTCTTGTAGCTTTGGTTTGGTTTTTGCAAATTCTCTAAACTTGTGTTTGTCTGTAAATATCTTAATTTCTCCTTCATATTTCAGAGAGAGTTTTGCTGGATATATGATCCTTGGCTGGCAGTTTTTCTCCTTCAGTGTTCTGTATATGTCGTCCCATTCCCTTCTTGCCTGCATGGTTTCTGCTGAGTAGTCAGAACATATTCTTATTGATTCTCCCTTGAAGGAAACCTTTCTTTTCTCCCTGGCTGCTTTTAAAATTTTCTGTTTATCTTTGGTTTTGGTGAGTTTGATGATAATATGTCTTGGTGTTTTTCTTTTTGGATCAATCTTAAATGGGGTTCGATGAGCATCTTGGATAGATATCCTTTTGTCTTTCATGATGTCAGGGAAGTTTTCTGTCAGGAGTTCTTCAACTATTTTCTCTGTGTTTTCTGTCCCCCCTCCCTGTTCTGGGACTCCAATCACCCGCAGGTTATCCTTCTTGATAGAGTCCCACATAATTCTTAGGGTTTCTTCATTTTCTTTAATTCTTTTATCTGATTTTTTTTCAGCTATGTTGGTGTTGATTCCCTGGTCCTCCAGGTGTCCCAGTCTGCATTCTAATTGCTCGAGTCTGCTCCTCTGACTTCCTAGTGCGTTGTCTAATTCTGTTATTTTATTGTTAATCTTTTGGATTTCTACATGTTGTCTCTCTATGGATTCTTGCAACTTATTAATTTTTCCAGTATGTTCTTGAATAATCTTTTTGAGTTCTTCAACAGTTTTATCAGTGTGTTCCTTGGCTTTTTCTGCAGTTATCCTAATTTCATTTGTGATATCATTAAGCATTCTGTAAATTAGTTTTTTATATTCTGTATCTGATAATTCCAGGATTGTATCTTCATTTGGGAAAGATTTTGATTCTTTTGTTTGGGGAGTTGGAGAAGCTGTCACGGTCTGCTTCTTTAAGTGGTTTGATATGGATTGTTGTCTCCGAGCCATCACTGGGAAACTAGTTTTTCCAGAAAACCCGCTAAAAAAAAAATGCAGTCAGATCCCTATCAGAGTTCTCCCTCTGGCTCAGGCTATTCAGATGTTAATGAAGCCGCCTGGGGAGGGTGGGGGAGGGAACAGAGAGATAGGAGAGTAGCACCTCAGAATATAGCCAGAGTTGCTTGCCTTGCTTGTAATGACTATTATATCTGAGATTCCCTGGGGCGCGTCGCCTATGTGTGCTGGCTGTGTGGAGATTGCCCCCGGGGGGTCTGGCCCGCTGGAGTCACAGTCAGATCCTCCGCTTCCAGCCCCACGCCCAGCGTCAAGGCTCCCCTATTGGGACGGTGCACTCTCGACTCCAAAATCAGTCGCTGCCTCCCGGGGACTTCTCGCCCCTCCAGCCACGTGGCCGTGCCGTCCCCGAGAACCAGTTGGGCCTCCTCCCGGGGTTAGTTCAGATGGGTGGAGCAGCTCCCCGTGCTTGTGCCGTGACAATGTGTCCCGGCTGGGACGCTGTTTTCCCGGCTCCAATACTAGTCGCTGCCGCCCGGGGACTTCTCCTACTGGCTGCGTCCCACGCCGCCCGTGCAACCCGGCTGGGCCCCTTCCCGGGGTTAGTTCAGGGGGGTGGAGCAACTCTCCGTGTTTATGCCGTACCTGCGTCCAGTCCAAATCCCTGCAGGACGTTTCCCCGGCTCGGACGTTGCTCTTTCTGCTCCAAGACCAGTCACTGCCTCCTGGGGACTTCTCCTACCGGCTGCGTCCCACGCCGCCCGTGGAACCGGCTGGTCCCCCTCCCGGGGTTAGTTCAGGGGGGTGGAGCCGCTCTCTGTGCTTGTGCCGTACCTGACTGGTACGCTGGCTCCAGGCTCTGGAAACAATCGCTGCTTCCCTGTAGTAGTTCGTTCTCCGTCTCTAAATCTGTGTTTGTTGTTCAGGGTTCGTAGATTGTTATGTATGTGATCACTTGTTTTTCCGTGTCTTTGTTGTAAGAGGGATCCGAGGTAGCATCTGCCTAGTCCGCCATCTTGGCTCCGCCCCCCGACCTATGATTTTTAATTTGAATACTTTCTGAACAAATTCCTTGTGTACACTCTTATCAGCATAGTAGCCCTGTTTTGATATTTTAGACAATCTCAAATACAAAACATAAAGTATAACAACAAAATAGCAATTTTTGGCATCTAACCCAAGCAGCTCCTCTCTCAGCAACCTCAGCTGAAATCCTTGAAGATGTCTTGTCTATTAATGACTTAAGGGGAACACATGTAGGATGGGGCTGAGTAGTGCCACCATTTATTTCCCCGATGCGTATTGGGCTGCTGGGGCTTCTCTCTGTGTCTCTCATGTGTTCTGCAGAGAGCACGTGTTACCGGTTGTGTACCCTTTAGTTTAATTTAGCCCAGATTGTAGGAAAAAAATATATAGCTGCAATATGACTGAGATCTTTGTCAGTAAATCCTTCAGATTTCAAATCCCTGTTTTGAAGCTTAAAGTAAAAAACGACAGTATAGAAGAGGTGGGAGATTAAAAAAAAAAAATGACAAATGGAGTCTGTGTCCTTGTAAGAGTCATGAGAGTCCCTGTACCATGGTTTTCTGCCATCTTTAAAATGGCTCTAAGCCTTGACAGAACTGTCATAAAAGTTTAAAAATATATCAATACCACCCACCTTTGGCAATAGGTCAAAAAGTTTTTTGTCTGTCTGCTTTTGTTTTTGCTTTTTATTGTCATAGCAAAATTAGCTGAATTCAAGTTTAGCTGCAGTGTATTTAATGACTCCAAATTATTTTATGCCCAAAATATCTAGTAGATAAACAGAAAGGGTGTTGAGAAGATGGTGGACAAAAATAGATAAACAATTTCGTTCCAATGCTGATTTTAAATACAGAAAACACACACCTTAGAAGACCATGGAATAAAAAGCAAACATTTCGTATCCCAAATACAGTTCACTGCCCAGAGTAACTCACTTTTAATGGCTTTTGCTTTAAGTTTTAATTTTTTGTTAAGGGGAAGTAATTCCAATGAACTTGAAGACCTAATAATACATGTGGGCATCTATTTCTTAATTTGTCAACTTTATACACCATTTGTTGGGCCTAAGCTATGGAAGATAATGAATGAGTTCATTTCCCCATTTTTCACACCTTTCTTTCTCCCTTTCTGTCTCAATTTTTATGTTTATAATTGAATTTTTAGGACTTCATTATGTCGCCATTATGCCTTCTATTAATGTGTACAAACCTTAGTATTTATCTCCTTGGGAAAACTCTTGATGCTCCACTACTTAGGATGAAGAAACTAGAAGCCCTGCATTTGGTTCTCTTTTCCCTTCTGCTTTCCACCTGGCAATTCTCTCTCCAAATATTCCTTTACGTTTACTATTTAACTTTAATTGTCTTTCATTTTCGACAACTGGTTAATTCAAAAACTGTACTTCTTTATGGTTATGTAAAAGATTCTCTGCTGTCAAAATTACACCATCTATTATATGGCATGTATTTGCTTCAGAAAAAGAAAAATCTTTCCTGGAGTCCCCTGACTTTCTGTTCTGAATGAGTAGGATGCATGGTTAGTATCATGGTTTACTCTTTACTGCAGCCCTCAACTAGGTTCTCATGTATTTGATTCCATGCCTTCTCATTCTTGGATTTCTATAGCTTTTTTTTTTTTTCCTAGTGTATAAGCTCAATATTATTTTTTTGACAAGAAAATAAAGGAGAAGAAAAAAAAAAAAATGTTGGTCTATCTATCCCTACCTAAAATCTTTATATTCACTTCTGAATAGATTACCTCTCTTGGTTCAAAATAATTGTTGGTTCATAATCGTCTTTTCTTTATCCCTTTCATGGATAAATTTTTTTTCTTTTTTAATTTTTCATTGATGTCATGCATTTTCACTAATGGAACAGATTCTGAATCATTGTGGGTAGTTTTTTTATTGTTATTGTTATTATTTGAAAAAATGGGCTGCCAATTGCAAGCAGAGGATATTGGTCCCATGCCCCACGAAGGATATCACATCCAGGGGGCATGTTGGTCCCATGGCACTGGAGGTGCATCACACTTTCTGGTTATACTTTGGCCATAAAATATCTTACTCAACTTTCCAAAAATACACACAAAATACTAAATAAACATTGCACTCTCTGCACATAATTGCTATCATTTTGATTTAGAGTGGGCCATATCAGTGCATGTTCCATGAAGCACACTGGCCCAGGAAGTGCATCACAAACTGTTTGCACCCCAAAAAGAACTTATTTGCTTGAATATTTCTTAATGCCGGTAACTCTGTCTTCCCAGTAACACAAAGGAAAAGTTACAGGCCTTATGTTGCTGTACAGAAGCTAAAAGACACAAAAATTTCACACAACCATTCCTCCGGGAAGCCTCCCCTCCTATGAATGGCTCTCAACACTCAAATGTGGCACAGACCTACTTCCTTGTTTTTTAGGCAGTTGTGCCAGTATCTGCCACTACTCCAGAACGTACTAAAGTGGTTCAAAAGCATGATAATAAATGTCCAGGGCTGAAAACTTAACTGGCTTATATATCCCCCAGCTCTCATGAAAAGGTTATCCATTTTTTTCTAGTGTACAGTTTAATGACAAAAAATCTGATGCCATTACAAGTCTATTTTCTTTGTAGGTGAACTGTCTTAGCTTTTTTCTTCAAGCTTTCCCTTTATGTAGCCTCAATTTTACAGCCGTTTAAGGACCTCCCTCTATGTGCAAATCTTTCTGCATTCATTCCCTGTGCTCTTTGAGTCCAAAGAATTTTTGTGTTAGTTCAGCTCTATAATATTTTCTTATTTTCCCATTATTTCTTTGATTATATTCTTCCCTTCATTTGCCTCTTCTACATGTTTAGAATCCCTAGTACTAGGATGTTAATTACCCAATTGTTCCTTAATATAATTTTAACTTTCTAGATGAGTTCCTCAATTTTATTTTTAGCCCATCTATTTTTCCTCTAATTTTGCCAATCCGGATACTTTCCTAATCTCTAATTGCTTCTGTTTCTTCAGTGCCACTTCTTATTTTATTGCTTTAATATATTTCTCTGAAGATAAATCTAAATGTATTTAGATTTTCCAACTTTCTTGACTTGTTTTCCTCTGTGTTCCATTTTCCTCTTTGTTAGTCTTGGTCTTTGCTTTTGTGCTCTGGATTTTCTTCAAATGGGTGTTGCTCTTTGGCTGTCCTCTGGTGCATAACAATGAAAGGCTTTACTGATTAAACTATGCTTGGTTAGCCTCTGCTGGTATACCAGCAAGACCATCTCCCCAGCTGGAAGCTAAGAGTCCTTTGGCAAGAGGAGCTGGCTGTCAAGGATCACTTTAGATTTGTAGGGGCAGCAAAGAGCTAGAGCTTCTTTCAAATGCCAGAATGAGGGAAATAATGGAAGACATCTCAATTATTGCTAGATACCAAAGACTTGTTGCTTTTGTTGTAGCTCTGTCCCTGACCCAGGCCCCAGGGGTTAAATGCCAGATTATTAGCACTCTCAAGAGCAAAATGTAAAGAGAGTCAATATGGTGGACTGGTGTGAGGACTCAGCCACAAGCAGCAACTCAGGGAATTTCTTTGCTTTCTGTTCAAACACCAATACTTCACAGCAGTTTTTGCTGTGGCAGCATCTTTAAAGTCAGTGAAGGAAAAACTGGCTCCCAGCTTTACCGCAAAGATCTTCCCAACACTGCAATTTCCTCGTTCTCTTTTATGTGTCCTCCCTCTCACTTTCGGTTGTCCAGAAACCCAGTAAACGACTGTAATCTGCCCATCAGCCCTTCATCTCCCCAACTTGATCCTCACAATCATGTTCTCCTCTTAACTCTTGTAAGTTAGTACGTGTTCAGGCATATATATTGACACTTCGGTGCAAAACATTGATTGGGATAAGACCATATATGGGCTCTTATTTTTCCTCTTTAAATAGAAAAAAAAAAAAGCCTGTGAAAATTCTTTTCCTGTTATTCAATATAGACAGAGACTATTTCACTAGTCATTCAATATAGTTACTGACTTACTATAGGCTACATACGTACATACACACACACATATACACACACACACATGCATAATTAAATTCAGTGTGAAACAGAATTATAGAGATCGGGAAGCTGAGAGAAGGTATGCTTTGTGGACTAATGTTAACAGCAGATTTCTTGAAAAAAGGAGATGTTTCAACTGAATCTGTAAAGACGGGTCTGTTAGACAAATGAGATGAATGGAGAGGGAACGATATGGACAAAGGCAGTGAGGTGCGAAATACTATAAAATTTATGGAAGTAGTAATCATACACCAAAGCATCATCTTTAGTATTTGGCAAAAATCTTCTGTTGAGTATTGGCTCAAGGCTTTGGAGCAAGGAACTGTCGCATGTCCATGCCAATTCGTTTCTGGCATGCCTGAATTTGTACAGAATCAATAATTCTTTGACAGCATTTAAAAAAAAAAAATGCTGTCAAAGAATTATTGATTCTGTACAAATTCAGGCATTTTTAGTGCATATTAATTAGCCCAACAACATCAGGAAAACAATTAAAAGAACTCATTTGTGTTTAGAGTTAATATCAGAATGTTTACTTTCAAATATAGATTAGAATTCTGGATATAATTAGGAGTAAAAATCTATTCAGGAACATTTTTGCTGAAATTCTATCAGTTGCAATATACATGTGGATTTATCATTGCAAAAATTAAATGCTTCAGTAATTGAGGATTGCGAAAGCTGTCAATGTTATGTCCAAAAGTAATTGAGTAGATAAATACAGAGAGAAATAAAATAAATACTGAAAAGTTGCAATAGATAGATAACTTGGGGAAAAACAATATATCATTTTGGAGCTAAACAGTTTTAAATTGTAAAAAAGATTGATAGAGATTAGTCTGTATCAGAATCAGATCTGTATGCAAGTGTTTATTGTTCTACTGTTTGTTACATTAGACATAACCTTTGAGAATTTAGTCATTTAATTTTATTGACTCTGAGAGCTTTTAAGGAAAAAATTCTGTCTGAGAATTCTGTATATCTTGGGAGGATGAATCAACATTATATCAACATTTTCATCTCAAAATTTCACAGAAGAAAAATTTTAATATCATATATAATATTTAGAAACGTCATATTTAATCCAGCCATGAACATAAACAACTATAAATACATATATATATATATATGTGTGTGTGTGTGTGTGTGTAGACCATGTAACAAAGTAACTCAAAATGGGTAGTACCAGTCCAACCTCAATTAAAGTGTATTTCTTGCTCGTCTACTGATTCACAGAAAGTTGTTTTTAGGCAGCAGAACTTGTCTCCATAAGGGGATTCAGCTGCCCAGGCTCATTCCATATTTCTGCTTCCTCTTTCCCCTAGAGACATACCATCATCTGCCTCCAGCGAGGAAAAGGGGAAAGAACATGGTGGGGGTGGAGGTGGGGAGAGAATACACTTATTTCTTAGTGTCTTGGCCTGAAAATGACATACATTACTCCTGATATATTTTTTCTGTCATATATAAAATTACATTTTAATGTATTATTTATTTATCTGGTACATCAGATATTTGTATAAGTATAGAAAAGCATATATATATATATATATTAGCTTGGCAACTTGACAGTCTTATGATAAATTCAACTTTTCTCCTGATTTACATAATTGTTCAGAAGAGCTGATTACTGGATTTCCCAGAGCTACAACAGAGTGACACCCTGGTGGCACAGTGGTTAGGAGTTTTGCTGCTATCCAAAAGGTCAGGAGTTCAAATCCACCAGCCACTCTTTGGAAACCCTATGGGGGCAGTTCTACTCTGTCCTATAGGGTCGCTATGAGTTGGAATCAACTTGACCGCAACGGGTAGATAGGTAACGACAGAGTGGATCAGATGGAAGGAGTGTTTATAGAATGGAAAATCAATACAAAAGGTGTCATGTAATTAATATTGGCTATAGATGATTTAATTTTATTTATAGATGATTTAATTTTATAGATGATTTAATGATCACTAACATACAATGTTTTATGCCTATACTTCAGTTGAATGTTCAGAAAATAATTATAGAACAGCTTAATGTGTCATAATTAACAGCCATAACTAGAAAGACAGGTATGGCTACTTTCAATATATATTTTTTTCCATTGCCAAATGCAAAATTACATAACCTTCAAGAGAGTATAGGTCATGCTTATTCTATTCTAATACAAGATTTTTGCAAAAGAACAATATTATTTATTGAAGAGGCTGCTGGAACAACAGAATTAATATTATACTCTGAAGATTGTATTTCTTGGTCTTGGTGTTGCTTACTAAGAATGGTTAATTGAAAAAAAGCAGTTCCTTTAATGGAACTCGCTGAAGAAGTAACTAGAACCTATGTCACACCAGAGAGCAAGTATTTCTTTCTTGATTTCTCCTTTAAAGATTCTGCTATCATCCTGCTACAAAGACATTGTACTAGGTGCATATGATATGAATGTGGAGAGGCAGGTGAAAATTAATACATTGTGTTGTCTCCTTTGGAAACCCTGATGGTGTAGTGCCTAAGTGCTACGGCTAGTAACCAAGAGCTGGCAGCTCGAATCTGCCAGGCACTCCTGGGAAACTCTATGGGGCAGTTCTACTCTGTCCTATAGGGTCATTAAGAGTTGGAATCAACTCGATGTCAGTGGGTTTGGTTTGGTTTTTGTTCCCTTTAGAGCCCACTACTGCTTCATTGCTACATTTCTTGCTCATGTATAAGGACAATTTTCTGTTTTTCTTAAATGCCTATGTGAAGCATTGAAGTGTATGAAAAGGTATTAGAAATTAAAATAAACAACAACAACAACAAAATGAAGACAGTGATACTAGGTACGTACCTAAACATATGTAAAAAAAAATGTGTGCAAGTTTCAGTTTGGAGATGGCATCAATGAAAAGCCTGCTTACTATCAGTGGAATCTTCTAGTCCAGAAGCTGAATGGGTTATAAGTTTATACTTTAGTTAGTCATTTGAAAGACGACAGAATAATTTGGCCACAACCATCACTAGTATCTGCGGTGGGGGAGCCAAAAATTAATTTTCCTCTTGTTCCAACCTCAGAAGAAATTTACTATCTATTTAATATTGCGAATGTTTAGAATAGTAACTCCAGGAACAATTCAGCAGCTGAGAGTGCTGAGAAATTAGTGTTCTTATATGATAATATGAATTTTCTAAAATTCGTCTAATGACATTTTGATAAAGCTGCTATAAGTAATGCTGATAATGTTTCAGGTTTATTTTAGTGGACCAGAAACTAATTCTGTCCATGATGATGATATTAGTCTCCACCTTGATTTTGTCTGACTATTGACTTTAACACCCAGGTTTTCATATTTGGCCAAAATACATATTGGGTACACTTCTCTTTACTATGGAGGGTCTGGTTACAGGAAGGAAGCAAAATGAGACCTGGTTGGAAAAGTCATGAGGTACAATATAGATAACCTTATAGGTCATATAAAGAGTTTAGAATAAATTCTCTGCATAATGGTGAAGCCAAAAGAGTGGTTTCAACGTAAAAGAGAAACAAGAGCAAGTATACATTTGGAAAAACCTATCTTATTAATTCTTTTGGTATTATTATATATAGATATAGATATATGTTGTGTATATATAGATTTCAACTGTGCTGCTCAGAAACTGAGTACTTTTGCAAAGATCCCTTGGATTTTAGGAATTTTGCTAAGATTTTAGGATGGAAAGCAATATATCAAGACATTTATGTAGTGTTATTGAATCCTGCATTTATGATATTAATCAATTTTTTTCTGTATTTTTTAATCACTGCCATTGAATATCTACAGTTGAACAAGACATTTGAATGAAAAAAAAAATGGATTCAGAAAATAGAGTGTCTCCCTTGTAAGATTTCCGTTTGAGACGCATTGTTTTGGATATTCATATGATGGTGTTTGGCTAGAAGAGAAATGACAGTTTGTTCAAGTGCTCATCATAATAGACAATGTTTATTAGCTGCTCCTTGGAAACCTTATGGGACAGTTTTACTCTGCCCTATAGGGTTGCTATCAGTCAGATTCTACTTGATGGCAATGAATTTTCTTTATGAATTTTCTTTATTTTCTTTTTTTGATTTATGGCATTGGGTTTTATTGGGTTGGGTATATATATATATGCGCATGTATGTATGTACATATATATTTATGGCTTTGTTTATGAGCAGCTTAGAATCACAGAGTTGAGAAGATAACCTTAATACTCTCAATTCAAAGATTCTTGGTGTGAAAATGGACATACCGTTAGAGATACAAAAGAAGAATATGGGAAAGAAGAATACGGGAAAGAAAAGAGTTAGAAAAAATAGTATTCTTCAGAAAAGGTGAAAAAGGACAAGTTAATAATTAACTATTTTATCAAGAACTTCTCTTGACTCCCTAATACTTTGTCCAATATGTGTCCAAGTCTCCCTGCAGCTCCATGAAATTTCCTGACATTTGTTTGTTGTGTAAGTGTGCCCATGGGCCTGTACCAAGTGTTATTATTAGTCAAGCCTTTGAGAGTTCACAGCTATGTTTATTTCTTTGGTTGTAGGGTATCTCAATGAGTGTCAAACACTCCACCTTTTATCTGGGTGGAATTGCCAGTTACTGTTTCAACTGTAAGAAATTCAGTTGTCTTTTGTCAGGATTTTCCGTATTCTTATCATGCTTACTCTACTTGTCAGTTTTTTGGAGTTTGACGTGATAGAATATTTTTATGATCAAATATTTATTTTGATATATACCTGGGCAAAACTGGGAATGTTCTATTTCCTCAAATGTAATCATGAAATATTAGTTTGGTTACATTTTGTTTAAACAGTTCTATTCATGTCTGAAAGGTAGCTACACATTATGCTTCTTAATTAGTCTACTTTGGCCGGAGTTGGAATTAACAAAACAAAACAAAAAAAGTACTGCTTCAGCTATAACTTGAAAACACTAATAAAAATATCCCAAAATTTAACATACTTTACCATCCAAAAATATTTGATAACCATGTGAAACTTATAAAATTGAGATTTCAGAATATAAATAAAGCCTAATATGATCTACTACATACAATTTGCCAATCTGATCAGAGCTAAAAATAGAGAAATAGAACTGGTACTTATCCATATTGGACAAGTTTGGATATTCTCTGCAATTTTTAGATTTAAATCAACTCTGTGTAATGCATCCCTGCAGACAATAGTTTATGGCTCTGAATCTAGATATCAGGACAGACATATACTCCTAGCTGCCAAAAAGTGACAGGGAGTTTTGGACATTTCACAGTCTGACTGATGGCTTCATTCAACTTCACAACATCTGCTTTTGGTAAAAATCTTGTAGTCTTGTAGCACACTGCAGATATTTCAGAGAGAAGAGAGAATTCTGGTCAAAACACAATTATCTATAATTTTGATGTAAATGATGTTTAAGAGGCCTATGCTTTTGCATACGTAATCACTGAAAAGAATCACTATTTATGCAACAATAACACTTCACTATATGATAAACTCCAAAGTCTTTGGATCTCATAGTTAAATGAAGGCATGTCTCAAATGAACAGATAATTGTAACACTGTGTGGCAATAGGTATGATGGAGCTATATACTACGTATCATGGCCACAGACAGAGGGGTTCCCAGCCTGGATGTGTAGACTCAAGAAATGTTTTCTGGAAAAGATAACCCAAAACAAACAAACAAACAAGACAAAAACAGACTCATGGAAACTCAAGCCAGGGAACTTTGGCAACATCTAATTCAGCTCATTTAATTTTACAGATGAGAATACCAATGGGTAGAAAGACCACACAATATGTAACTTAATGAAGGAGTTGATGGAACTCAGAACTTTACTGTCAGCTTAATTCTCCTTGGACTTCTCTCTATATAGTGCCCAGTTACTTGAAGTTGCTTTGCTCAAGCCCAGGTACTAGATATATATTAAATATTAATTATTTAATACTCCATATTGTGTTGATATCTGGTCCAATCATCAGGATCAAGGAAGCACGGCACTCATAAACAGGAATTGGTGAACACATAGCATTATCTCTGCCACAGAAGGAATTTCTACCAGCATGGATCCCTTTAGAATTTTTAATTACCAAGTCAGGAATTTATCTGCTACACATCAAGAGGGCAAAACCAAGAGGAATTCAAGAATTAACAGAAGGCCTTCAGGGTAGTGGGATGGAGATTCTTGATAAAAGACGTTACCAAAATTCAGAAAACTACATCCAGTTCAATAAAACAATAAATACCAGAGAAAAAAAGCTTTTGCAAAAGCACATGGTGATGTCCCAGAGAAAAATGCTGATCTTTCCTCATGAAATTTGCTTCATTTGGCAGAGGGAACTGTGAACAGAAAAAAAGAGAGAGAAAGAAGACAAAAAGAAAAAAAAAAAAGTGTTACCGATTAAATCGTGTCTCCCCAAAAAAGTGTTGTAAATCCTAATCCTTACACCTGTAGACGTAATCTCATTTGGCAATAGGGTTTTCTTCATTATGTTGATGAGACAACATCAGTGTAGGGTGTGTTTTAAACCAGTCACTTGAGATATAAAAGAGAAGATTTGGCACGGATGAAAGGAAGCACAGATGGGAAGAGATAGATGCCATGACACAGGAAGATCACCAAAAAAACCAAGGAACTGAAGCTGGAAGAGACAAGGGCCTTCCACTGGAGCCAACAGAGATAGAACGTCTTCCCCTAGCGCCAGTAGCATGAAATTGGACTTGTAGGTTCCTAACTGTGAGATTATAAATTTCTTTTCTTTAAAGTTGCCCACCAGCGTTTTTTTTGTTTGTTTGTTTTGGCAGCACTGAGTAACTAAGACAAAAAGTCAGACAGACAACCACAAAATGCCATTTTAAGAGTCTAATACAATAGACCTCTGAATAGGTGGTGTTGATGACAGAAAGTGGAAGCTGCTTTAAGCCTATCAGATTCAAGATACAGCATAGTGGACAAAAGCATCAGTAATTAACCTCTACAGCTAGGGGTTGCAGTTTTTCTAAAAGTCTCAGGGAAAAAACCTGAGATAATTTATCATACAGGTTATTTATGTGTCATATTGAGAGCATACCCTGGTTGAATAAAGGTTATATAAGAATTAATGAAGTGCTTTCCTCTGTAAATGAAATGCTGATGGTTTTAGATGGTATGCCAAAGAAGTAGATGTCACTTATTTATTTACTCATTTATTAATTCATTCATTCATCCATTCATCCATCCACCCATCCATCCATCCATCCATCCATCCATCCATCCATCCATCCATCCATCCATCCATCCATCCATCCATCCATCCATCCATCCATCCATCCATCCATCCATCCATCCATCCATCCATCCATCCATCCATCCATCCATCCATCCATCCATCCATCCATCCATTTATTTATTTTTAGTTTCTCATTAAAAAATATATACACAAATTGTTTTGTGACATTGGTTGCAATCCCTGCAATGTGTCAGCACACTCCCCCTTTCCCTTTCCACCCCAGATTCCCTGTGTCCATTTGCACAGTTTTCCTGTCCATTCCTGCTTTCTTGTCTTTGCTTTTGGGCAGGTGTTGCCCATTTGACCCTATGTATTTATTAAACTAAGAGATACATTCCTTGAGTGTGTTGTTTGTCTAATCTTTGGCTGAAAAGTAGACATTGGGAGTGGCATCAGTTCTGAGTAAGCAGGGCATCCAGGGCCCATAATCTCTGTTCCTTCCATTTCTGTCAGTCCAGTAAATCTAGTCTTTTCTTGTGAATGTGAATTTGTTCCTACGTTTTTCTCCTTCTCTGTCCAGGACTCTGTGTTGTGATTCCTGTCAGAGCTGTTGGTGGTGGTAGCCAGGCACCAGCTAGTTTTGGGCTCAGGCTGGTGGAGGTTGTGGTTCATGTGGTCCATTAGTCCTTTGGACCAATATTTTCTTTGTGTCTTTGTTTTTTTCATTCTCCTTTGCTCTGAATGTGGTGGAATCAATAGATATATTTTAGATGGCTGCTTGAAAGCTTTTAAGACCGAAGGTGCTACTCACCAAAGTAGGATGTAGAACATTTTCTTTGTGAACTATGTTATGCCAATTGACCTAGATGTCCTCTAACACCATGGTTCCCAGCATTCAACTCCAGTATCTCAGTCCCTCAAGGTGTTTGGATGTGTCTAGGAAGCCTCTATGGTTTTGCCTTGCTCAAGTTGTGCTGACTTCCTTATACTGTGTGTTGTCATTCCCTTCACCAAAGTTAACACTTGTCTACAATCTAATTAGTGATTTCCCCTCCCCACTCCTCCCCTTCCTCATAACCATCAAAGATTTTTTTCTTTTGTGTGTAAACCTTTTCTTGAGTTTTTATAATAGTTGTTTCATACAATATTTGTCCTTTTGTTATTGATTTCTCTCAGTATAATGCCTTCCAGATTCATCCATATTGTGAGATGTTTCACAGATTCTTCATTATTCTTTATCGTTGAGTAGTATTCCATTGTGTGTATGTGCCGTAATTTGTTTATCCATTCATCTGTTGACGGACACTTAGGTTGTTTCCATTTTTTTGCTATTGTGAGTAATGCTACACTGAACATGGGTGTGCATATGTCTATTCTTGTGACAGCTCTTATTTCTCTAATATATTTTCCTAGGAGTGGGATTGCTGGATTGTATGGTCTTTCTATTTCTAGCTTTTTAAGGAGGCCCCATATAGTTTCCCACAGTGGTTGTACTCTTTTATGTTCCCACCAGCAGTGTATAAGATTTCCAGTCTCTCTGCAACCTGTCTAAAAATTTTGTTTTTTTGTTTTATTAGTGCCAGTAATATCAAGGTGAGATGATGGTATCTCATTGTAGTTTTGATTTGCTTTTTTCTAATGGTTAACGATCATGAGGATTTCCTCATGTATCTGTTAGCTGCCTGAATGTCTTCTTTGGTGAAGTGTTTGTTCATTTCCTTTGACCATTTTTAATTGGGTTATTTGTCTTTTTGTTATTAAGGTGTTAAAGTGTTCCATAAATTTCAGAGATTAGTCCCTTGTCGAATGTGCCATAGCCAAAATTTCTTTTCCAGGTCTGTATGTTTTCTTTTTACTCTTTTGTTAAATCTTTTGATGAGCGTAAATGTTTAATTTTTAGGAGCTCACAGTTATCTAGTTTATCTTCTGGTGGTTTTTGCATTGTTAGTTATGGTTTGTGTCCTATTCAAGCCATGTATTAGGGTCCCTAATGTTGTCCCTATATTTTCTTCCATGATATTTGCCATTTTAGATTTAGGCCTTTGATCCATTTTGAGTTAGTTTTTGTATATGGTATGAGGTATGGTTCTGTTTCATTTTTTTACAGATGGACATCCAACTATTCCAACACTATCTGTTAAAGAGACTGTATTCTCCCCCATTTAATGGAATTTGGTCCTTTGTCAAAGATCATCTGACCATAGGTGGGTGGATTTACATCTGGGTTCTAGATTCTGTTCTTGGTCTACATGTCTGTCGTTTTACAGTGTTAGGCTGTTTTGACTACTGTGGCACATGTATAGTACATTCTGAGATCATGAAGTGTGAGCCTTCCTTCTTTGTCCATTTTCTTCAATAATGCTTCTTTTATCTGTGCTCTCTTTCCCTTCCATATAAAGTTGGTGATAAGTTTATCCATCTCATTAAAGAGTACTATTGGTATTTGGATCAGAATTGCATTATATCTGTAGATTGCTTTGGGTAGAAGTAATGCCATTTATTATGATGGGTGGATAAAAACAAAAACTGTGGGTATATTTACACTATATATTTTGCTGTGCTTTGTAAGCAAAGATAATGCTACAAGGTTATCGGAAGATGAATCCATGTTTGAGTTTTTTTTTTTTTTCCTAAAAGGAGGAAAAAATGAAAGTGGGGGTTAAGGTTGAGTACCTCCTAAACCCAAACAAAATTACTAGGTGAATCCTAAATCCTAAAACCATTTTTTTTTTTTTTGGCTCTATTACATAACATACTCTAAGCAACTGAATGTGGTATAAACAGTGTGGGCTTTGTTGCTGTTGCTAGGTGCCATCGAGTCGGTTCTGACTCTTAGCTACCCTATGCACAACAGAATGAAACACTGCCCGGTCCTGAGCCATCCTTACAATCGTTGTTATGCTTGAGCTCATTGTTGCAGCCAGTGTGTCAATCCACCACACTGAGGGTCTTCCTCTTTTCTGCTGACCCTGTACTCTGAAGAGCGTGATATCTTTCTCCAGGGACTGATCCCTCCTGACAACATGTCCAAGGTATGTAAGATGCAGTCTCACCATCCTTGCTTCTAAGGAGCATTCTGGTTGTGCTTCTTCCAAAACAGATTTATTTGTTTCTTTTGGCAGTCCATGGTATATTCAATATTCGTCGCCAACACCACAATTCAAAGGTATCAATTCTATTTCAGCCTTCCTTATTTATTGTCCAGCTTTCACATGCATATGATACGATTGAAAATACCATGGCTTGGGTCTGGAGTACCTTAATCTTCAAGGTGACATCTTTCCTCTTCAACACTTTAAAGAGGTCCTTTGCAGCAGATTTACCCAATGCAATGTGTCTTTTGATTTCTTGACTGCTGCTTCCATAGCTGTTGATTGCGTGAGCTTTAGGCTGTAAAATTTATTCCTAATTTCTTAAATATGTGCTAAAATACATTTTTTCTCTTTACTTCTGCTTTTTCTAGAGCATAGATTACACAGGCTGCCATGGCAAAGGAATAGAAAGAGAACTTCTACAACTTAATGTAAGACCACTTTTAGAGTAATTGAGTACATGAGATACGCTAACTGGACTTTATTTTTTACAGGCAAGAGATATGTGTTTTATTATAATTTTTAGTTAGTCCTTCTCTTAGGGCTTCTTCCTTCTTCCTATCTCTTTAATCTTTAACCCATTGCCATCTAGTTGATTCCAACTCATAGTGACCCTAAAAGACGGAGTAGAACTTTCTACAGGATTTCCAAGTTTGTAATCTTTATGGAAGCAGACTGCCACATCTTTCTCCCACTCTTAGCAGTCGAGTCCTTAGCTACTGCATCACCAGAGCTCCTTCTGTTTATCCTCAGAATTCCTATTATCTTTGCTCCTCCATGACTTAACAACATGTGTGATATAGAATTATGTTCAACCACACATAAGAGAGTTAAACACAGGAGAATCAGGGCCCTGGATGTAGGGACTAAAGGAGTTAAAATGGACTGAGGAGCTGTGGCAAAAAGGACATAGAGGGCCTGACTGCATGAGGAACAAGATTCAGCTGGGATACACCTGCTATTGTCAGCAGAGGACAATGAGTGTGCCCTTAATAAACAGAGTGAGCAAATTTAAAAAAAAAAGAAAAATCATTCCTGACCCTTCACCACTCTGTGGATGTTGTATATACTGGACAATATTAAGTAAACCTGATAATAACTCTAGGAATGATTATTAGACACCATCTGTAAGGTTGACTGGCTATCTATACATCTGTTTTATTAATACCATATTATTCTTCCCTTTCATGGTAACAGATATAATGCTAGGGTAACTACTAAAATAGAGCCATTGCTCAATGAGTTAAAGTAAAAGCTTTGGATAGATGGTCATGGTTCAGGGGTGCCCTGAAAATAAAGAGCATTTTCAGTATTAACATTTCCCTAAATGATCACTGTGACTTAGGGACTATATATGAACTGTGAATTCAGACTCTGTATGTGCAAAACTTTTGCCGTCCTTCCATAGGTCTGAGACCTTGGGCAAATTGCTTAATCTCTGTATTCTTCAGTCTCTTCTGCTACATAATGAGAAAGAAAACAATCACCTACTGCATATATTTGTGTAGCAAGTAAATGAGATATTCCTTGTAATGAATTTATCAAAATGCCCAGTTCACAGAAGAGACCCAGGAATTCTACAAGACTGAGTGTTAGAAGAGTTTATAAATCTTGGTGTAATACTTACTAACCAGGAAATCTCTCACACAGCAAGATTGCTTTGAGCTTCAAAGAGATAGATTAAAAAAAAAAAAAAAAAAAAAAAAACTCTGTAACCAGCAAACTGTTAATTTAATTGCAATTATTTTTTTAAAAATTTCATCTGGGTTCTCAAAGTTGATGAGATAAACTTTTAAATAATTTCATCTAGGTTCTTGGATTGAAGAAATAAACTGCCTTAGGAGCCTCAAGTTGCAATATTGAAGGACTCTACAGGGAAAGTATCAAATGATGCAGGAAGCATGCAAAGAAGATGGAACGAACACTGAGGGTCAGTGTACAAAAAGAATTGGTTGATGTTCAACCATTTCAGGAAGTAGCATATGATGAGAACTGATAGTACCGAAGGAAGAGGTCCAAGCTGCACTGAAGACTTCAGTGAAAAACAAGGCTCCAGGAATTGATGGACTACCAACTGAGATGTTTCAACAAATGGATGCAGTTCTGGAAGTGCTCACTCATCTATGCCAAGAAATTTGGAAGAGAGTTATGTGGCCAACTGACAGGAAGAAATCCATATTTGTACCCATTCTAAAGCAAGGAGATCTAACACAGCATGGAAATTATCAAAGGATATCATTAATATCACACACAAGTAAAAATTTGCTGAAGATGATTAAAAAAAAAACAGTTACAACAGTATATGAACAGGGAACTGTCAGAAATTCAAATGGGACTCAGAAAAGGATGTGGAACAAGGTGTGCGTCAGGGTTGAATTTTTTCACCATACTTATTCAATCTGTATACTGAGCAAATAATTTGAGAAACTCGACTATAGGAAGAAGAACGAACAGAGCATTAGGATTAGAGGAAGGCTCATTAACAACCTGCAATATGCAGATTACACAATTTTGCTGGCTGAAAGTGAAAAAGACTTGAAGCAATTACTGATGAAGATCAAAGACCACAGGCTGCCTCATGGATTACATCTCAACATAAAACAAAACAAAACAAAAAACCTTCACAACTAGACCAATAAGCAATATCAAGACAAATGGAGAAAAGACTGAAGTTGCTAAGGATTTCATTTAACTTGGTTCCACAAGCAACACCATGGAAGCAGCAATCAAGAAATCAAATGATACATTGTGTTCGGTAAATCTGATGCAAGGGATCTCTTTAAAGTGTTAAAAAGCAAATACGTCAGTTTAAGGACTAATGTGCACCTAACTCAAGCCATGGTGTTCTCAATCACCTCACAGGCGTGTGAAAGCTGGACAACGAATAAGGAAGATCAAAGAACTGATGCCTTTGAATTATGGTGTCGGCAAAGACTATTAAACATACCACGGACTGCCAGAAGAACCAACAAAGCTGTCTTGGAAGACACACAATCAGAGTGCTCATTAGAAGGACAGATGGCAAGACTATGTCCCACATACTTTGGACATGTTATCATATTACCAGTCCCTGAAGAAGGACATCATGCTTGGTAAAATAGAGGAAAACCCTCAACGAGATGGATTGACACAGTGGTTATAACAGCAGGCTCAAACAGCGATTGTGAGGATGACACAGGACTGGACAGTGTTCATTCTGTTGTACATAGGGTCGCTATGAGCCTGAATCAACTGGAGGGTACCTAAACACAAACAACAGTGAGAGCACTGTGTTTCACTGATGTTTTGGAGGTTGGAAAAATGTGGTTAATTGAATCTATGATGATAAAAATTTATCATGAACAGACTTTATTTTTCTTTCATCCATATCATGGAGGAAAATTTCCATCTTTATTACTATTTCTACAAATACAGTCAAGTTTTTTGAGTGATTTGACATTTTTTTGAGTGATTCTTGATTTTTATGGGGCATCTATAGGTTTGATGCCTTTGAATTATGGTGTTGGCAAAGAATATTGAATATACCATGGACTGCCAAAGGAAGGAACAAATCCGTCTTGGAAGAAGTACAACCAGAATGCTCCTTAGAAGCAAGGATGGTGAGGCTGCATGTTCCACACCTTGGACATGTTGTCAGGAGAGATCAGTCCCTGGAGAAGGACATCATGCTTGGTAAAGTACAGGGTCTGTGGAAAAGAGGAAGACTCTCAATGAGGTGGATTGACACAGTGGCTGCAACAATGGGCTCAAGCATAACAACGATTGTAAGGATGGTGCAGGACTGGGCAGTGTTTAGTTCTGTTGTGCCTAGCATTGCTATGAGTGGGAACCAGCTTGATGGCACCTTACAACAACAGCATAGGTTTCCCACAAAAATTTGAACAAAAGAGATATAGCATTGCTACTAAAAGTTTAGATATTAAACTGAGTCACAAAAAGCCTGAAAAGAAATATGCTTGTACAAGTAAAGAAACAGTTGCTAAGAAACTTAACAGTCTCACTGAGAGTATTCTTATGTCCAGAGAAAGCACGTGTCTATCAGAAAAAAAGGTGGCAGTAAGCAACACAAGCTTTAAAGCATTATTTGCAGAGGCAACTATCAGTTGCAATCATTCAAGCACAATTCAAGGTTCTCCAAGAAAGAAAAACTTCACCAAAGTTATAAGAGTACTATTTCTAGAGAGAGGAAGTCTACTTCAATCTAATTTTGTTAGCATAAGTAACACATTATTTTCACTGCAGTAATTCTACATGTGAAGACAAATTATGTTGGGGTTGGCATTAGAACAAGCGCATAAGAGGGTCCTGAGCATATTGTGTCTCACCTTTAGAAACTTCTACTGTGACAATAACAAACTACGCTAGTTGATAAAAGTACCTAATCTATATAGCCGGTTTATGTTGTTTCTCAGCGCTGTTGAGTGGGCTCCAATTCAGAGCCATCCTGTGTATCACAGAACAAAACCTTGCCTGATCCAGCATAATGCTCATACCCGTTGCTATATTTGAGCCCATTATTGCAGCCACTGTGTCAATACATCTCATCTAGTGGTGCCATAACAGAAATACCACAAGTGCATGGCTTTAACAAAGAGAAGTTTATTCTCTCACAGTCTAGCAGGTTACAAGTCCAAATTCAGGGTGTCAGCTCCAGGGAATGGCTTTCTCTTTCTGTCAGCTCTGGTGGAAGATTCTTTGTCATCAATCTTTCCCTGGTTAAGGAGCTTCTCAGGCACCAGGACCTCAGGTCCAAAGGACCCGCTCTGCTGCCAGTGCTGCTTTCTTGGTGGTATGAGGTCCCCAACTCTCTGCTTGCTTCCCTTTCCTTTTATCTCTTGAGAGATAAAAGGTGGTATAGGCCACACCCCAGGGAAACTCCCTTTACTTTGGATCAGGGAGGTGACCTGAGTAAGGCTGGTGTTACAATTCCACCCTAATCCTCTCAACATAAAATTACAATCACAAAATGGAGGGCAACCACACAATACTGGGAATCATGGCCTAACCAAGTTGGCACATATTTTTGGGGGGACACAATTCAGTCCATGACACCAAGCATTATGTCCTTCTCCAGCCGTGGTTCACTCTTGATGATATATCCAAAGAAAGCTAAGTCTCCCATCCTTGCTTCTAAGGAGCATTCTGACTGTACTCCCTCCAAAAATGATTTGTTTATCCTTCTGGCAGTCTCTGGTATATTCAAAATTATAATCTTGGTTCCATACTCCAGTGTATGCAAATTTAGTTGATGTGAGTGTACCCCTGAGAATGGAATTAGTTCTCAATGTTTTTTAATTGGTTCTTAGTGCATATATACCACGTTTCTAAAAGTGAAAATCTGAGCATCAGGTCAAACCTGCTGTATATCTACTAAGAAATGTCCAAATTTCTATATTCAGCACAACATTCCTCAGCTCCAGATTAATCCACCTCCTCTGGAATGTCTAAAAATATCTCTAAATTGATTAGTTCAAAATAGAACTCTTGATGCCCTCCAAATGCCCAGTCTCTCTTGTCTCTCCCCATTAGAGCAAATGGCACCATTGCTCATTTAATTGCTCAAGCCTAAAAATGAAAGTCACCCTTGATTTTTTCCTTACTTTTAAACCAAACCATCATAGCAATTACTGTCAACTTCACTCTCCAAATATGTCCTAAATCAAATCTATTCACCACTCTCTGTCTCCACTACCACCTCAATCAGCTCTCCTATTTATCCTAGTAGTCTACTAACTGGCCTTCCTTCTTCCACCCTAACTCTCCCAGTGATTTCCCCACATAGCAGCCAGGGTGATCTTTTTAGAATGTGAATCAACTCATGTCATTATCAGGAATCCAAAGTTGAAATCCACACAATGAATGTTGATTCATGAGGCATTCTATGATCTGTCCTCTGCCAAAGTCTGCAACCTCATCTTTTCCTCTTGTTCACCAGGATCCAGTCCCACTAAGGTGCTGTTATTTTTTCTTTAAATTTTCTCTCCTTGTCTGTGTTTAATCTCTGCTGAGAGTTCTTTTACCCCAGATCTTCTCCTTTACTGTCATGTCACTCTGAGTCTAAGCATCACCTTCAGATGGTCTTTCCTGATTAGCTAATCTAAAGTAACTCTGAACACATTCTCTTGCACAGCACCACACTTTGTTTTCTTTATAACACGCCTTTACCTTGTGGATTCTTGACTGTTTCTTTCTATGAAAGCAGGGATGTTGTATGACTGATGTAGGTTTTGTTTTCCATACGTCTAGAAGGACAAGTGTCCAAAACATGGCAGGCAACACACAGTGGAATGAAATTGTCATATACCTAAGTTCATTTCATTTTTTTACATTTAACCTCTGACAAGAGCAATTGTCTCTCAAGTGACTTGAGAAGAACCTGTAAAAGCATCCCATTTGGGCCATATTGGTATATTTGCCCCACATAGTCAAGCATGGAATGGGATTTGGCCAGAAGAAAAAAACACAGCAAAAATAAATAAATAAATAAAATAAAAATAACATCCTTGCTCTTCTTTGTGTCTGTGACTGAAATTAAGAGGAAAACTAAAGGCAACATCCATGTTAAGCATTCTCAGTTCTAATTTTGCTACAGTCAACTTTGGTGATTCAAACTACAGTTCATCTTTAAATTACCTTTTCCTTTTTGAACCAATTTGATCTTCTTCTTTTATGGAGTTACCTTGTTTCAGAGTCTGAATTCATTGTTCTATGGGGCCCATTTTTAAAAGTCTGGTTGCAAAAACACCATTCGAGAGAAACTGTTTCTGGCAAAATGACCTTCTCTCTGTCATAATCTGTCCCCACTGGCAGGTCCCATGGGTATTCACTCCTGCAAATATTCTGCATGATTTTCAGTTTGATCGCTTGATATTTTGATCTTAGCGATTAGGTTGTTGTCAGCATTTCCACTATTTTGTGGTTAATTGAGCATCTTTAGTTTAAGAGTCCTCCTGGTAAACAAGGAGGCTATGAATAGCTCAGCTTTTGAAAAACCTCTTGTCAAGTGAATTGATTTTGATACAACATAGTTGAAAAAAAAACAGTGCAAAAAGGTTAAATGGCCAAATATGATTTCAGAGGTAATTTTTTTTTCTGTTTAATATCAAAACAAATGGTTTATAAGAGAGGTGAGAAGAACATTTAATTGGTTCCCACTCTTGTTTTGCTGCACAAAGTTATTTCTTCTTTGATCCTTCTCCAAATACACCCATAATCAGCTGAGGTCTTATAAAGTTGTAAATTATAACAAGGGAGAATGCTGTAAATGTTGTGTTTTACCCTCACCAGGTTTTTTCTGAAAGAAATAGCGGGAAGATGAACTACAGCGTCAAAAAATGCCCAGTTAATTAACGGTTTTGTTTATATTGATACGTGGTATCCCTTGTAAAACAAAACAAAACCAAGACCACCATGTATTTCCATATCGTCCACTAAGTTTGCTCAGGTTATGCTCAGTTTGCTTTAGCAACAGGTAATTTAGAATATCAAGGATATTAAAAAAAAGAGAGAGGACCAACAACTAGACAGAAGGTTTCTGCAGTCACTCTACTATTTTTTAACCCTCATGATTAATTTTATTTAAATTCTTGAAAAACTATGTGAAATTCACTGGGAAAGCACTTCTTGAAGTGGCTTGACGGCATCTTATTCTGTGTTCATCAGTGTTCCCACTCCTTGTCAGTGCCAAGAAAGAAAAAAAAAAAAGTCAGTTCTGATGATTCATAACCTCCAACTCTCCCTTCTTCCTGAGAGACTGTACTACCTTGAACCACACCGTGGCACCTACCTGACTCAATTTTTTTGGAATGGGTCAGATCACCAAGGTTAGGATTTTGGTCATAATAGTTGAGGACCATGTTCAAATCACCCTTGTTTCAAACTCTCACCAGATTGTTCTGATTAATATTTTCTGAATGAACAAATGGGTGGAAGAAATTCACATAGGAGAGTCACTTAGCTTAAAAGGACAGGTGAACAAGCTCTGCATTTGGACTCATTCTGTAGGCATCTCTTTGTTCACTCCATTGTTATGCAGGGAGTAGGCTTTCAAACATATTTTGAGAGTTCCTGCTTTCCAGGCCATCAGCGATTTTCCAGATGATATCTTCAGCTTTCTTTAAGACAGACGCTGAAACCAAAACAGGAATTACATGGAGAAAGTGATGGTGGGCATTCAGAGTCATCTCTACTTAATCTTTTTTTGTTGAGGGATGTGTTTCAATGATTCATTTCTTCCAAACCATGTTTATGCAGGTGTATTTCTTGGGATGGATTAAATTGACTGAAAATTGATAAAAGTAGGGTGAAGAATTAACAGAGTTTTAAAATAATATATTTTGTTTCATTAATCATGGATAGTAAACTCAGAAGTCAATTTTCCATCTATAAATGAGAACAACTTTATATTTTCCCCGAGTCCTATGAGTTTATACAGTTAGATACATTAATTAATATTTTTAATAAAGATTTAGTTAACACTGGGGGCGGAGCCAAGATGGCGGACTAGGCAGACGCTACCTCGGATCCCTCTTACAACAAAGACACGGAAAAACAAGTGAATCGATCACATACATAACAATCTACGAACCCTGAACAACAAACACAGATTTAGAGACGGAGAACGAACTAATACGGGGAAGCAGCGATTGTTTCCAGAGCCTGGAGCCAGCATACCAGTCAGGTACGGCACAAGCACAGAGACCTGCTCCACCCCCCTGAACTAACCCCGGGAGGGGGACTAGCCGGTTCCACGGGCGGCGTGGGACGCAGCCGTTAGGAGAAGTCCCCGGGAGGCAGTGACTGATCTTGGAGCAGAAAGAGCAGCACCCGAGCCGGGGAACCATCCCACAGGGATTTGGACTGCACGCAGGTACGCCATAAACACGGAGAGTTGCTCCACCCCCTGAACTAACCCCGGGAAGGTGACCATCCGGGTCGCGCGGGCGGCGTGGGACGCAGCCGGTAGGAGAAGTCCCCGGGAGGCAGCGACTGGTATTGGAGCGGGGAGAACAGCGTTCCAGCCGGGACACTCGGTCGCGGCACAAGCACGGGGAGCTACTCCACCCATCTGAACTAACCCCGGGAGGGGGCCCACCTGGTTCACGGGGGCGGCACGGCCACGCGGCTGGAGGGACGAGAAGTCCCCGGGAGGCAGCGACTGATTTTGGAGTCGAGAGTGCACCGTCCCAGTAGGGGAGCCTTGACGCTGGGCGTGGGGCTGGAAGCGGAGGATCTGACCGTGACTCCAGCGGGCCAGACCCCCCGGGGGCAATCTCCACACAGCCAGCACACATAGGCGACGCGCCCGCGGGAATCTCAGATATAATAGTCTTTCCAAGCAAGACAAGCAACTCTGGCTATATTCTGAGGTGCTACTCTCCTATCTCTCTGTTCCCTCCCCCACCCTCCCCAGGCGGCTTCATTAACATCTGAATAGCCTGAGCCAGAGGGAGAACTCTGATAGGGATCTGACTGCAGTTTTTTTTTAGCGGATTTTCTGGAAAAACTAGTTTCCCAGTGATGGCTCGGAGACAACAATCCATATCAAACCACTTAAAGAAGCAGACCGTGACAGCTTCTCCAACTCCCCAAACAAAAGAATCAAAATCTTTCCCAAATGAAGATACAATTTTGGAATTATCAGATACAGAATATAAAAAACTAATTTACAGAATGCTTAATGATATCACAAATGAAATTAGGATATCTGCAGAAAAAGCCAAGGAACACACCGATAAAACTGTTGAAGAACTCAAAAAGATTATTCAAGAACATACTGGAAAAATTAAATAAGTTGCAAGAATCCATAGAGAGACAACATGTAGAAATCCAAAAGATTAACAATAAAATAACAGAATTAGACAACACACTAGGAAGTCAGAGGAGCAGACTCGAGCAATTAGAATGCAGACTGGGACATCTGGAGGACCAGGGAATCAACACCAACATAGCTGAAAAAAAATCAGATAAAAGAATTAAAAAAAATGAAGAAACCCTAAGAATTATGTGGGACTCTATCAAGAAGGATAACCTGCGGGTGATTGGAGTCCCAGAACAGGGAGGGGGGACAGAAAACACAGAGAAAATAGTTGAAGAACTTCTGACAGAAAACTTCCCTGACATCATGAAAAACGAAAGGATATCTATCCAAGATGCTCATCGAACCCCATTTAAGATTGATCCAAAAAGAAAAACACCAAGACATATTATCATCAAACTCACCAAAACCAAAGATAAACAGAAAATTTTAAAAGCAGCCAGGGAGAAAAGAAAGGTTTCCTTCAAGGGAGAATCAATAAGAATATGTTCTGACTACTCAGCAGAAACCATGCAGGCAAGAAGGGAATGGGACGACATATACAGAACACTGAAGGAGAAGAACTGCCAACCAAGGATCATATATCCAGCAAAACTCTCTCTGAAATATGAAGGCGAAATTAAGATATTTACAGACAAACACAAGTTTAGAGAATTTGCAAAAACCAAACCAAAGCTACAAGAAATACTAAAGGATATTGTTTGGTCAGAGAACCAATAATATCAGATATCAGCACAACACAAGGTCACAAAACAGAACGTCCTGATATCAACTCAAATAGGGAAATCACAAAAACAAACAAATTAAGATTAATTAAAAAAAAATACACATAACAGGGAATCATGGAAGTCAATAGGTAAAAGATCACAATAATCAAAAAGAGGGACTAAATACAGGAGGCATTGAACTGCCATATGGAGAGTGATACAAGGCGATATAGAACAATACAAGTTAGGTTTTTACTTAGAAAAATAGGGGTATATAATGAGGTAACCACAAAAAGGTATAACAACTCTACAACTCAAGACAAAAACCAAGAAAAACGTAACGACTCAACTAACATAAAGTCAAACACTATGAAAGTGAGGATCTCACAATTTACTAAGAAAAACGCCTCAGCACAAAAAAGTATGTGGAAAAATGAAATTGTCAACAACACACATAAAAAGGCATCAAAATGACAGCACTAAAAACTTATTTATCTATAATTACCCTGAATGTAAATGGACTAAATGCACCAATAAAGAGACAGAGAGTCACAGACTGGATAAAGAAACACGATCCATCTATATGCTGCCTACAAGAGACACACCTTAGACTTAGAGACACAAACAAACTAAAACTCAAAGGATGGAAAAAAGTATATCAAGCAAACAATAAGCAAAAAAGAAGAGGAGTAGCCATATTAATTTCTGACAAAATAGACTTTAGACTTAAATCCACCACAAAGGATAAAGAAGGACACTATATAATGATAAAAGGGACAATTGATCAGGAAGACATAACCATATTAAATATTTACGCACCCAATGACAGGGCTGCAAGATATATAAATCAAATTTTAACAGAACTGAAAAGCGAGATAGATACCTCCACAATTATAGTAGGAGACTTCAACACACCCCTTTCGGAGAAGGACAGGACATCCAGTAAGAAGCTCAACAGAGACACGGAAGATCTAATTACAACAATCAACCAACTTGACCTCATTGACTTATACAGAACTCTCCACCCAACTGCTGCAAAATATACTTTTTTTTCTAGCGCACATGGAACATTCTCTAGAATAGACCACATATTAGGTCATAAAACAAACCTTTGCAGAGTCCAAAACATCGAAATATTACAAAGCATCTTCTCAGACCACAAGGCAATAAAACTAGAGATCAATAACAGAAGAACGAGGGAAAAGAAATCAAATACTTGGAAAATGAACAATACCCTCCTGAAAAAAGACTGGGTTATAGAAGACATCAAGGAGGGAATAAGGAAATTCATAGACAGCAACGAGAATGAAAATACTTCCTATCAAAACCTCTGGGACACAGCAAAAGCAGTGCTCAGAGGTCAATTTATATCAATAAATGCACACATACAAAAAGAAGAAAGAGCCAAAATCAGAGAACTGTCCCTACAACTTGAACAAATAGAAAGTGAGCAACAAAAGAATCCATCAGGCACCAGAAGAAAACAAATAATAAAAATTAGAGCTGAACTAAATGAATTAGAGAACAGAAAAACAATTGAAAGAATTAACAAAGCCAAAAGCTGGTTCTTTGAAAAAATTAACAAAATTGATAAACCATTGGCTAGACTGACTAAAGAAATACAGGAAAGGAAACAAATAACCCGAATAAGAAATGAGAAGGACCACATCACAACAGAACCAAATGAAATTAAAAGAATCATTTCAGATTATTATGAAAAATTGTACTCTAACAAATTTGAAAACCTAGAAGAAATGGATGAATTCCTTGAAAAACACTACCTACCTAAACTAACACATTCAGAAGCAGAACAACTAAATAGACCCATAACAAAAAAAGAGATTGAAACGGTAATCAAAAAACTCCCAACAAAAAAAAGTCCTGGCCCGGACGGCTTCACTGCAGAGTTCTACCAAATTTTCAGAGAAGAGTTAACACCACTACTACTAAAGGTATTCCAAAGCATAGAAAATGACGGAATACTACCCAACTCATTCTATGAAGCCACCATCTCCCTGATACCAAAACCAGGTAAAGACATTACAAAAAAAGAAAATTATAGACCTATATCCCTCATGAACATTGATGCAAAAATCCTCAACAAAATTCTAGCCAATAGAATCCAACAACACATCAAAAAAATAATTCACCCTGATCAAGTGGGATTTATACCAGGTATGCAAGGCTGGTTTAATATCAGAAAAACCATTAATGTAATCCATCACATAAATAAAACAAAAGACAAAAACCACATGATCTTATCAATTGATGCAGAAAAGGCATTTGACAAAGTCCAACACCCATTTATGATAAAAACTCTTACCAAAATAGGAATTGAAGGAAAATTCCTCAACATAATAAAGGGCATCTATGCAAAGCCAACAGCCAATATCACTCTAAATGGAGAGAACCTGAAAGCATTTCCCTTGAGAACGGGAACCAGACAAGGATGCCCTTTATCACCGCTCTTATTCAACATCGTGTTGGAAGTCTTAGCCAGGGCAATAAGGCTAGACAAAGAAATAAAAGGTATCCGGATAGGCAAGGAAGAAGTAAAGTTATCACTATTTGCAGATGACATGATTATATACACAGAAAACCCTAAGGAATCCTCCAGAAAACTACTGAAACTAATAGAAGAGTTTGGCAGAGTCTCAGGTTATAAAATAAACATACAAAAATCACTTGGATTCCTCTACATCAACAAAAAGAACACCGAAGAGGAAATAACCAAATCAATACCATTCACGGTAGCCCCCAAGAAGATAAGATACTTAGGAATAAATCTTACCAAGGATGTAAAAGACCTATACAAAGAAAACTACAAAGCTCTACTACAAGAAATTCAAAAGGACATACTTAAGTGGAAAAACATACCTTGCTCATGGATAGGAAGACTTAACATAGTAAAAATGTCTATTCTACCAAAAGCCATCTATACATTTAACGCACTTCCGATCCAAATTCCAATGTCATATTTTAAGGGGATAGAGAAACAAATCACCAATTTCATATGGAAGGGAAAAAAGCCCCGGATAAGCAAAGCACTACTGAAAAAGAAGAAGAAAGTGGGAGGCCTCACCTTACCTGACTTCAGAACCTATTATACAGCCACAGTAGTCAAAACAGCCTGGTATTGGTACAACAACAGACACATAGACCAATGGAACAGAATTGAGAACCCAGACATAGATCCATCCACGTATGAGCAGCTGATATTTGACAAAGGACCAGTGTCAATTAACTGGGGAAAAGACAGCCTTTTTAACAAATGGTGCTGGCATAACTGGATATCCATTTGCAAAAAAATGAAACAGGACCCATACCTCACACCATGCACAAAAACTAACTCCAAGTGGATCAAAGACCTAAACATAAAGACTAAAACGATAAAGATCATGGAAGAAAAAATTGGGACAACCCTAGGAGCCCTAATACAAGGTATAAACAGAATACAAAACATTACCAAAAATGATGAAGAGAAACCCGATAACTGGGAGCTCCTAAAAATCAAACACCTATGCTCATCTAAAGACTTCACCAAAAGAGTAAAAAGACCACCTACAGATTGGGAAAGAATTTTCAGCTATGACATCTCCGACCAGCGCCTGATCTCTAAAATCTACATGATTCTGTCAAAACTCAACCACAAAAAGACAAACAACCCAATCAAGAAGTGGGCAAAGGATATGAACACACATTTCTCTAAAGAAGATATTCAGGCAGCCAACAGATACATGAGAAAATGCTCTCGATCATTAGCCATTAGAGAAATGCAAATTAAAACTACCATGAGATTCCATCTCACACCAGCAAGGCTGGCATTAATCCAAAAAACACAAAATAATAAATGTTGGAGAGGCTGCGGAGAGATTGGAACTCTCATACACTGCTGGTGGGAATGTAAAATGGTACAACCACTTTGGAAATCTATCTGGCGTTATCTTAAACAGTTAGAAATAGAACTACCATACAACCCAGAAATCCCACTCCTCGGAATATACCCTAGAGATACAAGAGCCTTCATACAAACAGATATATGCACACCCATGTTTATTGCAGCTCTGTTTACAATAGCAAAAAGTTGGAAGCAACCAAGGTGTCCATCAACGGATGAATGGGTAAATAAATTGTGGTATATTCACACAATGGAATACTACGCATCGATAAAGAACAGTGACGAATCTCTGAAACATTTCATAACATGGAGGAACCTGGAAGGCATTATGCTGAGCGAAATGAGTCAGATGCAAAAGGACAAATACTGTATAAGACCACTATTATAAGATCTTGAGAAATAGTAAACCTGAGAAGAACACATACTTTTGTGGTTACGAGGGGGGGAGGGAGGGAGGGTGGGAGAGGGTTTTTTTATTGATTAATCAGTAGATAAGAACTGCTTTAGGTGAAGGGAAAGACAACACTCAATACATGGAAGGTCAGCTCAATTGGACTGGACCAAAAGCAAAGAAGTTTCCGGGATAAAATGAATGCTTCAAAGCTCAGCGGAGCAAGCGCGGGGGTCTGGGGAACATGGTTTGCGGGGACTTCTAAGTCAATTGGCAAAATAATTCTATTATGAAATCATTCTGCATCCCACTTTGAAATGTGGCGTCTGGGGTCTTAAGTGCTAACAAGCAGCCATCTAAGATGCAGCAATTGGTCTCAACCCACCTGGAGCAAAGGAAAATGAAGAACACCAAGCCCACATGACAACTAAGAGCCCAAGAGACAGAAAGGGCCACATGAACCAGAGACCTACATCATCCTGAGACCAGAAGAACTAGTTGGTGCCCGGCCACAATCGATGACTGCCCTGACAGGGAGCTCAGCAGAGGACCCCTGAGGGAGCAGGAGAGCAGTGGGATGCAGACCCCAAATTCTCATAAGAAGACCAAACTTAATGGTCTGACTGAGACTGGAGGAATCCCGGCGGTCATGCTCTCCAGACCTTCTGTTGACACAGGACAGGAAAATAACAAGAAAAAAAAAAAAAAAAAAAAAGATTTAGTTAACACTAAATAACTGTCAGGTTACTTTTTATAATTTATTTCTTTGTCTTCTACTACTAACAGTCATCCCAAACTATGTAATGCCATATAATGCCATCGCTTTTGGTAGCTGATAAGAGTAAATGGAAAGAACATGGTTAAAGGTGATAGGGTGATGTATATAAATATTTTCTACAGACACAGACACATATATACATGTATATGCATATATATATGATAACATATACTAATACTTTACTTTAGAATGCAGACTGTTGTTGTTAGGTGCTGTTGAGTCGATTTTGACTCATAGCAACTCCATGTGACAGAGTAGAACCTCTCCATAGGGTTTTCTAAGCTGTAATCTTCACAGAAGCGGATTACCAGATCTTTCTCTCTTAAAGGCGCCAGGTGGGTTCGGACTGCCAACCTTTAGGTTAGCAGTCAAGCTCTTAACCGTTGTGCCACTAGGCTTCTTGGATGCAGACATAGAGCGTAAATTTTTAAGTGTTTCTAGTCTGTGCACAGAGAACAGCTGTCATATTCTCTCAGAGTCTGAAGATAACACCAGGGAACTATCTTCCATTTGGAATCAATAAAGGGGAATGAGGAGGGAGAAAAATATTACAATAAATGAGCCTTTTTTTTTTTTTTTTTTTACAGATGTGGAAGCTTTTTTAATAGACGTGATCTATACAAATAAGTGGGTTGTGGTTGTACTATGCATCTTACAATTGCATTCAGAAAGAACAGGGTGTGTTTTACTGTCAACCAAGGCTTTATGGAATATATCGCCCAAACTAATATCAAATTTCAATCTTATCACACAGTCTACCATCTGCTAGTCTGGTGACATGTAATGCTAACAGCAGGTAGTAGTAGTGGCTGTGTTGGGTTTGAGGCTGTGCTCCAAACTTACAGATACTATGCGTAGGCATGACCACAGGAAGCAGTAGGTCTTGTTTAAAGTCTCACTGATACTCTAGGAAGTTCTAGCTTATAAGGATATTACTCTTACATGGTAGAAGTCTGTTGAAAGTGTTTTTCAGAAAAATGCAAAATGAAACATGTTAACTGGAAAGTAAAATTTCAATGCTGTCAAAGCAATGAGATACAAATTCCAAATACATAAAACAGCAAGACACTGCTGTTAATATACCAATAAAAGGCAAATACAACAAAGCTTTACCAGTTGTTCAGTAGAACTCTAATGCAAGCTACAAATGCAACCCACTTATGTAATTTTAAATTTTCCAATAGCCATTAAAAAAAAGTAAAAAGAAACTGATGATCAAGTTTACTAATATATTTAACTAAATATACTCCAACATATTATTATTTTTACTTGTAATCAATATGAAATTATTAATGAGATACTTTTTTTTTCAAATTAAGTCTTTGAAATCTGGTGTGTATTATACACGTTCAGCACACCTCAATTTAGATTTGTCACATTTCAAGGACTCAGTAGTGGGGCTAATAACTACCATTTTTTTTTTTTTAACACAATTTGGCTTTAGACAGACAAAGCAATAACAAGATACCAGAAAAAAGGAAAGCTGATTCCATTATTCACTCATAAATTCCATCATGTTTGAGAAGATATTTAATTAGCAAATTCAAGGGACAGGCTCATGCTGGGACTAGCTTCTTTTGGGGTTGAGGACTTCAAACTGAAGAAGAGGACATGGGGAGAGGAAAGGTATGTGTATCCCTGAGAATGCAGGCTGAGGTGAGATCAGGAAAAAAGAAAGGAACCTGAAAACCAGGGGCAGTTCAAGGATCTGCATGCCCTATCGAGCTGCCTTTGGGTCCAGTGTCTTCTGTAAACTGCCACATCTGGGTAACCCAGTGCCCTTGAAGTCGATTCTAAGCACCTGCTAAATTGTCTGTGACCCAGACGAGTTTTCACTGACTGAATATTTGCCTTGAGGATCTGTGTCCCACACTTTTGCACTGGCACTAGAGATCAAAGCACCATGCCGGAGGAGGTGTTGATCTTCTAGCATTCAGAGTGCAGGGGTCATGCTGAGGGTGAGCAGATGTTCTTCTTAGCCCAGGGCAGTTCTCGATTTTTTTTTTTTTTGCTTATTCTCCAGGTGCAATTATTCAAAGTGCTTTCTTTCACTTGCAAATGTGTTCTGGTTTGAAATTTGGAAGATAAATTATATGGTCTCCAGGCAGATCCAGAAGTCAGGGCTCAAGGGCACTCAAGGAATTAGATGCCTAATTATGGGTCAAAGACAACAGATGCATTCCCAAAGTCAACACAGATAGGAAGGCTTGGATGTAAAATCCTAACTTATTCGTAACAATTTGGAAAAGAAGGCACTAACTTGACTTCTTTGTACCTAAGTTGATTTGCTTTCAATAAGAATATTTTTTCTCTCTCCTTGACTCTTCTCTAAGTAATTTCATACCCATTTTGAATCCCAAAGTTGCTGTCACCATTAATAAAACTGAGTAGTTTAAAGCCATATATTAAGCACCCCAGCTATTTCTTACTCCATCTAACTATTTCTTAAAGTTATAAGGTGTCTTTACCCTGAACTTACAGCTTTAAGATGTATTTGTAATAAAACAAGTCTACATAAAGTGGTTTACTAACAACCTCACCTTATATCCTAATTTTTTTTTTTTTTTAATAATTATTATTACCTCTTAAAAACTGACCTTTATATGGTCTGAGCTTCAGGGAAAATTCAAATTTCCAATTAACTTTGAATGTGACTAGAGCTTTATAAATGAGGAATGATTTAGGTGCAAATTGATGGCATGTAAAAAATTATAGTTAACTATGTGCTACAGTAAAAAACCTAGCTATCTGGGAAGTATTTGTTTATAGAGGACCATAAACAGCCTGCATTAGGGAAATTTACAAGAATACAGGGAATGGTCAGAATGTATCTAATGCATTTATATGTAGATATAAAATGTGTAATTTATTATATTGATTTTCCTGTTCTCAAAGACCCAGCAATCAACGTAACTTTACCTTCTTTTCCAAGAAATCTTAGCAAGATGACTCTATTTTATGGTGTATTTACAGTGAGTACATGAGTCAGGATGCCTTGAATTTTACGATACTCTCTTTTACCTTTTTGGTTAAAGTAATCAATACACAATAATAAAAATTGTCCCTCTATACTAATACAAAACAATAATTTAATGGAAATGTGCCCATTTTGTGATGATAGTATGGAAGTATCAATGCTGAGTTTTGTTTTATTTATTTATTGTAAGTGATTTCTTAATGCTGAGTATTTGTTAAAGCCAGTCCTTAACTATTCACAATTCATAGAAAGTTGACTGAATTAAATTAAATGGCATTGTTAAATGCATGCATGCATTTGTACAAATTTTAAGAATGCTTACACACTCATAAATCCAAGAGCTAATAAAACATCGCTTTTTTTTGTAAATATACTGCCAAATCAGTTTAAATGTATATATAGTAACTCTTAAGAAGCTTTAATCATCTTGACGCTATTGATGGTAGAGAGGATGCTGCTAAGGCACTTTATTAATATTATTATTATTTCTATTTTGAAGCTTTTTATTACGACTTTTCCATACACCCATAAAAGTAGACAGAATAGCATAATGAAACCCAAACAGACATTAAATAAAAAACAACATTTTTCATACTCGCCTCCTCGATGTTTTGCTTTACTGAAATATTAAAGTAATTCTCAAATATTTCATTCCTAAATACTTCAGAACACAACTATGAAAATTAAGAACATTTTCTTAAATGATCACAATACTATTATAATGAATATGACAAGTTAGAAAATTACACAGGAAAAAATATTTCATGTAAGACATATTCTTACATGATCAAAATACCATTATACAGCTAAAAAAATTAATGCAAAATTTTAAATATCATCTATTATTTAGTTTATGGTAATTTCCTCCACTCTGTGTCTTTTTTACCATTTATTTGCTCCAGTCAGGAACCAAATGTGGTGCCAAATTGCATTAAGATGTTGTCTCTTCTGTCTTTTACTCCAGAACAATTCATCATCTCCTTTTTGGGACACGTCATTTTTCCAGAAGAATTTCATATTCTGGATTAGTCTGACTGCTTCCTTGTGCTGATTTAATTGGTTCTCTATCGTCAGCATGTAGTATAGACTAGAAGATATACTCAAAGGCTTGGTTGAAATCAGGTTCAAAAATTCAAAGCCCGATGACTAATTTTTTTCCTCTATGAAAGACACAAGATCTTTAAAACTACTTTCAAAACATGTCTAACATTGCTGTGAATCACGTTTCTAAGTGTGGAAGGTACTTCATGTTCCGAAAACAATGAATTAAGTTTGAGGTGGGTGATGGAGGGGAGAAGATTCGCAGTGAAGATAGGTCCCTGCCAACAACTTTTTAAGTTATATATAATAACTCACACACTTACATGTTTTAAATAAGTAAACTGAGGCATAGTTTTGGAAAGAATATTCTTAAGGTAAATAAGTAAATAATAATAAATAATGAGAAGGAATTTGAGCCAAGGTCTTCCTGTGTCCAAAGATCCTCATTCAAATATTATGTAAAACTGCCTCCTTGACCAAATGCTGTATTTTAATGAATATTAAGTCAGGTGATATTAGAATTATACTTTACTTGAAATATCAAGATAGCCTTCTTATATAATTTTTTTTCATTTAATTTCCTTCCCCCATTTTTTTTTTTTTTTAATTTGAAGGGACTTTAACAATAAAAATAGCACCCAGTGTCTCGCTGCTATTCTAGTTTTCTACGGAACAGACAGTACCCTCCATTTGACACTTCCATGACCTGTGGTGCATTTGTAAAACTAAACACTTCTGCAATTTTGCACTGAGCATTTGAAAACAACTCTGATTGCTAATAACTCTATTCAGTATAGACCAGACAAGGGGGAGTTTCAACTCTTAAGCTTCAGCTCTTTTTGAATTGCCTTTGTGCCAGAGAACTCCACCTTAAATTGCTTTTAAAGTAGAAAATATACACATTCTCCCCTCACATAATTCAAAAGTAGTTTAAAGTTATATTTCTCAAAAAGAGAAAAATGACAAGGGACTGCGATCAGGTCTTTGTAGCCTGTCCAAGGGAACATGATTTGAAAACTTTCTTCTGTAAGTAGAAGAATCTATGGTACAAGTGTTTGGAGAAAGTTTGCTGCAGTTTCTGCTGTCATAAATATAATGTTTGTCTGGTATTTGGAGATCCTGTAAAGGGTGAGACTAAATTATAGTGTGAGGTGAAATGTAATAGCTGGAGCAGAGCTGGATCTTCAATGGCTGGGGTCCAATTTTCCAAGGTTACTGTTACCATCAAAATATTATCCATTCAAGTGGTTCTCCTTGAGTTCAGGAGGTAAATTAGATCATTGTTTCATAACGTTTATGCATTCATACTTTGTTCATGGAAACAGTATCATCGTAGTTGTTTAGCACACTGTCCAAATGAGGTTCTGATCACTAGTTCAATTCTAGAAGAAGTCACTTATTTTTCCCCCCATAAGAAATTATTATTATTATTTTATTGTACTTTAGATGAAGGTTTACAGAACAAACTAGTTTCTCACCAAACAGTTAGTACACACTTTGTTCTATGACATTGGTTAACAACCCCACGACATGCCAGCACTCTCCCTTCTCAACCCTGAGTTCACTATTACCAGCTTTCCTGTTCCCTCCTGCCCTCCAGTTCCTCCTCCCAGGGGGAAGTCACTTAGTTTTACTCTGTCCCATGGTCATAGACTTAACCCATGACACAGAGACCCAAGAAAGAACAGGCAAGAATCTGGGGGAAGGATGCAAGCTCCTCAGTTCTCTGGGGGAAAAAGAAAACAGTTCAAAGTTGTAATACCATCAAGTAGAACAGAAACCGGCACATGGTATGTGTTCCATAAATATTGGTTTTGTGGACATAAAACACATATTAAATAATGCAAAATGTATCTATTCATTGAATATGTATCTATTAACACCTCTAATTTACAGAGATAAATAAGATATAATCGCTACTACTTTGAAATTATGTTTTGTCCTTGAGCTCTCCTTGACTTCAAAACCTTGGGGTTAAAAAAAAGAAAAAAGCCAAATATTATCATTAAGCTTTGTAAAAGTATATTACGGCAGTATGGATCAGGGAGGGATTACCTGAACCTGTGGTGAGCTATGAGGTAACCTTTATAGACGAGGTGATATCAGAGCTGACTCTTTAAGGATGAGAAGAGGTGCTCCAGATAGAAGAAAGAATATATCCAAAGGCATGGAAGCTATAAAAAACGTATGCTGTAGGCCTGGAATTATGAATAATTCAAAGTTTAAAGTTCAAAATGGAGTTTAGAGTGAGGAAAGGAGAGCGGAGAATGAAAAGAAACAGGAGTTTAAGTTCCTGTTGCAGGTTGGAACCAAATTACAAAAAGTTTGTCATAGTGCGGTGAGATGAGTCACTTTGGTGTGACCTTTCTCGCTATAGTCCTGTAACTACCACCCAAGTGATTGGGTAGGACTGTGCGAATAGGGTAATGGAATGGTAGTCCACCACGGGGATTGGTCAGTTTTGCCATCCCACTGGGCTTAAAATGAGCCATCCCAGAGGCAGGAAAGACAGGATCCCTCTGCCACCAAAGAAGAACAGCCATGAGCAGATAGCATGTCCTTTGGACTCGGGATGCCTGCACTGAGAATCTCCTGGACCCAGGAGACAGAGAGAAAGCTGAGTGCCTTTGGGCAGAAGTCTTGCTGTAGGAGTAGGGTGCTTCCAGGCACTTGGTGGAGCTAGGTTTGCTGACCCACAGAACTAGAGCTGAGCACCTTGGGGCAGAGGCTTACTGGTGGAGTGGATGCCTCTAGGCACTTATTGGCAGAACTAAAATAGCCTTGTAACACTTTCCCTGAGCAGGGCAGAGGCCAAGGGGCCAGAGAGAGGTGTGCCTGTGGCACAGCTGGAAAGAGGCTGTACTGATGGAAAAATTGTATGCTGAGTGTTCCTAAGCCTGAATTTTAACCTGTTACTTCCCTAATAAACCCTATAATTGTGAGTATTGTCTCTGAGTTCTGCGTAACCACTGGAATGAATTATTGAACCCAGCAGAGAAGTAGAGTGCCATGGGAGAGACGGTTGGTGTAGGAATTGATAAAGATGGCGGAGAGAGGAGGCATGCCTGACCTCCTCCTTATAGGAATTAGCCATGGGTGTTGATCTTGATTCTCCTTTCCCCTTGTGAAGTTACAGGAGGTCAGACACTGCCCTATGCCATTTTTACATATAGCATGGCCAAACAAGTGAAACAAAATGTAGCGCTATGAGAAAATTTTAAGCAACAGCCTGTATGATCATGTCTCTGTTTTAAAAAGAATCTTGGCAGCAAGTGAAAGATGGAATAAAAGAAAGGAGAGGCATGGGGATCAGTTAGGAGGAATCATCTATTGTCAACTGGTTGTGCTGCAGTGAATTCCAAACAGTGCCTCTTCAACTGGAAGTCCTGATTTCATGCAATATGTTGTCAGTGATACATGAAAGATTAATGCATAAAACCTGGGCTCCAGCTTGTAGAACACCTCTTTTTAAAATACGTATTTCCAGAATAGAACCCTTAGAATAGACTAATGAAGGCAATTTAATTTCAGATTATATCGTTTTCTCTAAGCATTTGAGGAAAGGAAACACCAAGTTGCCAGTGACCATAATGGACACAAAACTATGGGAAGTTTGGAGAGAAAGATGTGCACAGTGCCCTGAGTTATGCCAGTAGGAAGAAGAACTACGTAATCTGGGGAAATGTGTGCAATGAGTTAACACTTTCAAAATCACCAAGATTACAAATTCCTTTTCTACTATGTAATTTACTACTAGATGATGGATCTATTACACACCCGAGTTGTCTACTTTTTCTGGATAAAGTCGTTGCCTCTCGGGATAGTCAAAAAGATCCAAATGGATCCTTTTGAGGGTAAAGCATGTCATGCCTGCCTTTTCTGAATTCTGTGAATGGATGGATACCCCTGACATCAGCTATACTCGTTGATGAAGATCACAGCTTGATGAAGAGGATGGAATATCACTGGCGTTAATGGGATGAGGAAGAGCTCTGGCGGCACAGTTGTTAAATGCTCAGCTGCAAAAGGAAAGGTCGATAATTCCAACCCGCCAGCTGCTTTGGGCGGGGGGGAAGATGTGGCAAGCAACTTCTGTAAATATTTACAGCTTTGGAAGCTCTGTGGGGCTGTTCCACCCTCACCTATAGGGATGCAATGAATCAAAACTGATTCTACAGCAGTGGCTTTGGTTTTTGGTTTTAATGGGGTGAGGATCTCCTTCTAGACGTATCTTTTCTGACAGTTCTCTCTTGCATTAATTGTCCAATTAATTATTTGATCTTCCCAATGTTTTAGGCAGGAACACCCTTTTATGCAAAATACTTTCACCTTTTGGAATGAAAGGGCTTCAGAGTTAATCTGATTTCAATGTGCCTTGTGGAAGAATCCTGATAGGACCAGACTGAAATTTTTAATGTTTTTTTCCTTTTGTACATTTATTTTCTTTTAAATGATGTCATTCCTCTTCCAACCCAACAAGATTTATTGAAATATTTTGAGCATTTTAATTCTTAGTTTATACAAAAAAGTGAGTTTGTGCTTAGAGTGTAAGAACAAAGATACAAAAACCCTATCACCAAAAAAATTAATCTCCAAAGACACACTCTAGAAAGATGTACACCTTTAATAGCATTTTTTGCATCTCCAAAGAATCAGAAATTATGTAAATGTGTATCACTTGGAAGATAATTAAATTATGGTATAGTCAAATAATGGAATTCTAATTAGCTAGATGTATATACATGAAATATACATATAAAAAGATCTGAAAAACAGAAATTTTAGTGAGAAAAAGCAAGTTGCAAAATGACATCTATAGTATGAAGTCAATTACAGATATTTTAAAAACAGGCAAAACCATTTTCAATATCGTGGGAGAATCCTATCTATGAAAAACATGAATTGTAAAGAGAGGTAACTTGAGGATAAGGGTGCCTCTTGGGGGAGAGAAAGGATTTGGATAAGTAGGAGTGGTATTGGAAGTGTTAATATGTGAACAAATGTTGCAACACAGTGTAATATGTTAAATCTGTGCTTATGTCAGGATAGTATTCTCTTAAACTTTTTTTGTAGGTTTTAAATCTATTTTAACAGCATAGCTTAATCCACGCTAATGAATCACTAGCACTTTAACTGAGGAACCATACATTCTACTTATTAATTTTTAACATGGCCAAATTGGATGCTCTATTATAAAAATCACTAGAGTAATCCTTGTTTTTAGCATTTTTAGTCCAACACTTAGATGCTAATTATTCTGGTGCTTACTGATTCTCCCCTGCTCTTTACAGAATGTCTATGGGAATTCCAAGAGCTCCACAGAATCTCCAGGATAAATAAATGTGTGTGTATATATATATATATATATGTACATACATATATATGAAAGAAAATAGTAAATATTTTTGCCTCTAATGTTACTAATTTTAACATCGGAAACCCTAGTGGCATAGTGGTTAAGTGCCATGGCTGCTAAAAAGGTCAGCAATTAGAATCCAATAGGCACTCGTTTTCTCACAAATGCAGGGGGAAAAAAAAAACACGTGACTCCAAAACCAGACAGGTGACTTATAAACAAATCAGTTAATAATCAGAAAGTTACAAATACATAGACAATCTCATCAAATTCAGATCGCTGTTGAGATTTTTTTTTTTTTTTTTGCAAAATCTACGCCAAAAAAAAACCAAACCCAGTGCCATCGAGTCGACTCCGACTCATAGCGGCCCTATAGGACTGAGCAAAACTGCCCCATAGACTTTCCCGGGAGCGCCTGGCGGATTCGAACTGCCAACCCTTTGGTTAGCAGCCGTAGCACTTAACCACTACGCCACCAGGGTTTCCAAAATCTAGGCTGCATGAAATTACTCAGTACTTTATTTATTCCAGACAACGAACAACAGCAACAAAAAAAGCCGGTGCATGATCAAATAATACTTCCACTTTTGTAACCATAGAGTTAATCTAGTTGGAAATTAAATGCTTTTAAGTAGATAGACGCAGGAATATTGCACTGGCTTAAGTCTGCCATAAAGTAAGCTCGGAATGGAGAGGTTGACTCTCAGCGGGAGAGACCCACAGACTTAATCATTGTTTTTTTGTAGGAGTTAATAAGATGCAAACATCTATTGATTTAATGATAACTAGATATTTGCGATTATTTCTCATGGAGTCCCTGGGTGGTGCAAAGAGTTAATACGCTCAGTTCCTATCCAAAATTTGGCGGTTTGAGTCTACCCAGAGGCTTCTTGGAAAAAAGGCCTGGTGATCTACTTCCAAAAATTCAGCCGTTGGAAACCCTATGGAGCACAGTTCTACTCCGACACACATGCATCTCCATGAATCAGAATAGACTCCACAGCGGCTGTTAACTATTTCATACATGAAGAGTCATCACGCAACAATCTAAAGTCACTTAGTCCATGATCCATATTTAATCAGAATAATATCAGAATGTTAGAAATGATATCATGCTCTGAAATATAATTTGCTGTGGTTGAAAGAGCAAGCCTTTTAAATTCCTCCTTTTTTATTATCAACATAAAAAAAGTCTGTGTGTGTGTTTTAAATAAAACTTTGTAAGCTAATAAATCTCTGTGAGCTAGAGGAGAATTTAGTAAATAAATGTAAGTTTAAAAAAAAAAGTGAGAGTAGAGCCAAGACCATAATCTAGAAAAAAAAAAAAAATTAGATATAAACCCAAAAAAAAACCCAAACCCAGTGCCATCCAGTCGATTCCGACTCACAGCGACCCTATAGGACAGAGTAGAACTGCTCCATAGAGTTTCCAAAGAGCACCTGGCGGATTCCAACTGCTGACCCTTTGTTTAGCAGCCCTAGCTCTTAACCACTACACCACCAGGTTTTCCATATTAAATATAGAGAAATTAAAATCTATATCCAGCAATTGAAATTATTGATGGGAATTTGCCAGGTATGCTTGCAATATCAAGCATGGTAGCCTGTTAAATAGCATGATTTATATATATATATAAAAATGCATCTATATAAAAACTGCAACAATATATATGTATTTAAAATTACATGTACATATGCCTACAGTCATATGTAAGTATTAAGACAAAAGTTAGCAAAGCATAGTGTAATTTTCTGTTTTCAAAAAAAAACTATGAAATTAAATTTTAAGAACTCTAAAACCGAACATTTCAATTACAGCTATAAAGACGGCTTTAATTTTATACAAATTAAACATGTATTTAAGATAAGCACGTATTATTCAGCTGTATTAAAGTGATCGTGTTTGGAAAATGGAGCCCTGGTGGCACAGTGGTTAAGAGCTTGGTGGCTAACCAAAAGATTGGTAGTTTGAATCCACCAGCCACTCCTTCGAAACCCTATGGGGCAGTTCTACTCTGTTCTGTAGGGTTGCTATGAATCGGAATTGACTGGAGGGCAATGGGGTAAGGGGGATGTTTGGGAAGGTGAACATATCTCCTCATAATAATTCAATGATTTTCTTCCACATGAACTAGTCTTATGGTTCTTCCATAGAAAAAAAATTTCCTTAATTGTGATTAATAATGGAAGAATCAGAATACTGCTTCTCCTGTGCCAATTTTCATGTGGAAAAAATAAATCAATACATTTTGGAAAATAACATCTTGCAGTGAGAAGAAACTGAAGTTGGTGGGCTACATTTAGATTAACAAACACACGCTAAACCATGCAAATGTTTTCATTTTACATCAATTAATTTTATGGCCCTAAAAACATGTCATATTATTTTATAGATTATGCAATTACTAGTGTTGGATTGATAATGTTTGCCCGTAAATATCAGAGAGAGTAATTAAACTGAGTAAGGAGTGAGTAAATATATATATATATATTTATAAATGTGGATTAATAAAATATGTACTGAAAAATACAACACTGAGTTACAATAACTAGAGTTTTGATAAAGCACTGTAAAATATAGTTATACTTTGCAATCAGAAACACTTTTCATATCTTATAATTTTATTCTTCCCATTAACTTGCCTCTGGGGCTTAAATATTTCTGTGTATATATATATATATTTTCTTTCTTACTTAAACACCAAGATCAAATTCATATCTCATGGACATATTTTATTTGAAGTGAAATTGTTTATGTAAGTGGAAAGGCACGAAATTTATAATATTATCATCATACTAGTTGATTTAGACACTGAAGAAATTCAGTAGAATTCATACATAAAAAAACACACTTTCTCTCCAAATTATCACAACAAATACTATTCTTAGGACAAGGTGCCTCTGGCCTTACCTCCTGTTTGAAAAGGCAAAATAGTGTTAGAATCTCAAGGCTGCTGGCCCACCTGGGTAGAAACAGACAGAAAATATCAAACATTTTTAAGGTCTGAAATACAACTAAAATTGCTTGTAATAATCTTGGGAGAGTGTCAACAGTAATTCAGTCAGTCATATTTTCTAAGAAGAATCTCAGTTTGTTTTATCGAGGATTTTTTTTGTCTGTTTTCAGTTGAAGAACCTAATGCCCAATGTCCTAGAAAGATGGCTGACCTGAGTAAACAAACTAGTTCTAGTACCAGCTCTGAGTTCACCATGTGGTTTTGAACAGCTTACTCGCCCACTTTGAGTTTGTCTCTCCACCTTTATCAAGAAGTGACTATTGCATTTTTTCCTTACAATTTCTTTATTGTAAGTCTGTATAAGCATTGTTATCTATTTGTGTGCACAGGATATTCCTCACAGTGTTAACATCAGGAGTATCATGGTTTCACACGAGAAGTGAGAACACATCAGTATGGGCTATTTTGCTTTCTATTTTGATAGATGTACACATTTCACAACTACTTGACCTTACATTAAGCTCTGTTGCAGCATAGTTTGTGGGAAAGGGAAGTTGATTGGTTTTAATTAAAATGGATTCTTATCTGTATATAACCAACTGTGACCTTAAAAACTGTGACCTTGGTAGAGACATTTAACCCTGACTCGATCATCTTCCCTAAGCAAACAAACCAAACGAGTAAACAAATTCAGTTTACTTCAAAAAGATTTTACAAAAGACAAGTAAAATAGTGCACCTGAAAATACTCTGAAATATAAAACACAATAAAGAAATTCACATTTTGATGGAATCTTAGCGCTCTAGTTTCCTGGTCAAGGTTTCTAAGGCATAACGATCAAGATTAATCTCTCAGTGTCACCAATTGTACATGACGCCAAAACATGAAGCTGTTCATACGTCCATTTATAAATATCCAGATGTTTGGAGCTGTGTAGGTAAACCATCTGCATTATTATTATTATTATTATTATTAATATTCTGAATATGTTAGCAATATTGGACACCTTAGTCAACTCTGGGCCTATACTTTATTCCTTAATGTAGTTCAGATGTTTCCAAGTGTTAACATATTCACTGCATTACACACACACCGTTAATGAAAATATTATGAACCTATAAATATACCAAGTCAAACTTACACCTTCTCCTAGCCCTTTTCAAATTGAGAGTGGTGAAGCATAGTCAGTTTATCTAACATGTATTGGAGTGTGGTGATGGTAGATTTTGGCTTCAGCCAATCCGCGACACAGTATGCAGCCCTTGGTTTAAGAGCCCCCAGCCTACGTAGGTTTTTTTTTTTTTATTATTATTATTTGGACCACTACAGATATCATGAAAAGTCCCTTTGTTGAGTTCTAGTTTTTCTTGGCTTTCAGTAGCACAGCACGAGAGGGATAAATTTTGGCACTCTGTATCTAAGCTGTCATTTGAAAATTTCAGATTTGGGTTCTCTTCCCAGTACTGAGATTTCTTAATTCAAACCATACTATACTCTCTGAGCACTGATGCCTTACCCTCCTGCAGAGAAAGGAAAAGCAACTCCAACATGTCATCTGGCTCACCATATCACATCACTATGCTTGAGCCTATGAATGGGGGCTTCGATGACAGCCTTATTATTCATTGTTTTTTTCAAGATACCACCAAATCCTATTAACATTCTATAACTAAAACATTCACTGGCATCTTTTATTTAAAACCATCAAAATCAATGAGGAAAGTGTTTAGTGTTCACCTGCCTCTGACCACTAAATTTCCACAACATGGGCTGTTTCTCCAGCAAACCAATTATTAGTATCCCATGGGGCACTGTTCCTGGTCCACTGTCCTGTAACATATATATCTGTGAAACTTTTTTTTTTTATAATTTTTATTGTGCTTTAAGTGAAAGTTTACAAATCAAGTCAGTCTCTCACACAAAAACTTATATACACCTTGCTACACTCCCAGTTACTCTCCCCCTAATGAGACAGCCCGCTTTCTCCTTCCACTCTCTCTTTTCGTGTCTGTCTCGCCAGCTTCTAACCCCCTTCACCCTCTCATCTCTCTCCAGGCAGGAGAAGCCAACATAGTCACAAGTGTCCACCTGATCCAAGAAGCTCACTCCTCACCAACATCCCTCTCCAACCCATTGTCCAGTCCAATCCATGTCTGAAGAGTTGGCTTCGGGAATGGTTCCTGTCCTGCTACAACAGAAGATCTGGGGGCCATGACCACCGGGGTTCTTCTAGTCTCAGTCAGACCATAAGTCTGGTCTTTTTATTAGAATTTGGGGTCTGCATCCCACTGCTTTCCTGCTCCCTCAGGGGTTCTCTGCCGTGTTCCCTGTCAGGGCAGTCATCGGTTGTAGCCGGGCACCATCTAGTTCTTCTGATCTCAGGATGATGTAGTCTCTGGTTCATGTGGCCCTTACTGTCTCTTGAGCTCATAATTGCCTTGAGTCCTTGGTGTTCCTCATTCTCCTTTGATCCAGGTGGGTTGAGACCAATTGATGCCTCTTAGATGGCTGCTTACCAGTGTTTAAGAACCCAGATGCCACTCTTCAAAGTGGGATTCAGAATGTTTTCTTAGTAGATTTTATTATGCCAATTGACTTAGATGTCCCCTGAAACCATAGTCCCTAGACCCCTGCCCCTGGTATGCTGGCCTTCGAAGCATTCAGTTTATTCAGGACATTTCTTTGCTTTTGATTTAATCCAGTTGTGCTGACCTCCCCTGTATTATGTGTTGTCTTTCCCTTCACCTAAAGTAGTTCTTATCTACTATCTAATTAGTGAATACCCCTCTGTCACCACCCCTCTCTCCCCCCTCTCGAAACCACAAAAGAATGTTTTCTTCTCAGTTTAAACTACTTCTCAAGTTCTTATAATAGTGGTCTTATACAATATTTGTCCTTTTGCAATTGACTAATTTCACTCAGCATAATGCCTTCCAGGTTCCTCCATGTTATGAAATGTTATCTGTGAAACTTTTGCTAGTAACGTCTATCTAGAAAATGCTATGTTATAATCACAACGACCAAACAAAAATCCTCAATTTTTTTTTAAGAATATGACTCCACCTCTCGATTTTTCTACTGCAAAGGACATATTCTTCTCTTTTGCAATGGTATACAAAGTATGCCTCCCCCACATTTTACCTTATTTTATTTTAAGTAATATATAACATACTTACAGAATAATGTACAAATCAGAAGTGAGCAGCTTGAAGAATTTTCTTAAAGCAAACTTCCCCATAAAGCCAGTATACAGATCCCCTCCTGGATATTACCTAGCCCCAAATGTAACCATTATTATTAATTATAACCTCATAATTTAGTTTTACCTATTTTTGAGCTCAATGATATATACAGATACAGGTATAGCTATCAAACAAACTGTTATGGATTGATTGTGTTCAGCAGAAAGATATGTTGAAGTCCTAACCCCTGTACCTGTGAATGTCACTTTTGACAAAAATCTTTTTAACTCTCCTGGTATCAGATTTCTGACTTTCATGGATGTTGGGGTGACCCTAACAGCCCATTGCCCTTAGATGCCTTTTGATCCTTGACCCTTGAAAAAACTGGTTCTTAAAAGCCACCTATTATCAAATGAATTATGCCCCCCCAAAATATGTATTGTAAATCCTAACCTCTATGCTTGTGGTTATAATCCCATTTTGGAACAGGTTGTCTTTGCTATGTTAATGAGGCAGGATTAGTGTAGGATGTACCTTGAGTCAATCTCTTTTGAGATATAAAGGAGTTTATAGAAAGGAGCAGAGGAGAGATGGGGACAGAGAAATGCCAAGCTACATGAAGATCGCCCAAGAGCAGACAAGGACCTTTCTCAAGAGCAGAAAGAGAAAGCCTTTCCCTAGAGCTGCCGCCCTGAATTTGAACTTCTAGACTCCTAAACTGTGAGAAAATAAATTTGTTTGTTAAAGACATCCACTTGTGGTATTTCTGTTACACCAACACTACATAACTAAGACACCACCTTTAAGTCAAACAATGGTCCAGATAAACTAGTAAAACCATTTTCCTTGAACACTCTGCTCTTTGGAAGAATTCAATAAGTTTTGGGAAACAGACTACAAAGGCCAGACTGGCAGCTATGTTTAGGGTAAATCAGTATTAATTTTAACTGTTCTCAAGACAATGATGTATGAAAATCCTTTGTGACCACAAATTTGTTTATCAGTTCTGCTCCTACCTTTTTTTTTTTTTTTTCATGGTGATGCCAGCAAGATTTGATACAAGAATTTTGGAAGTTCTTCCCATCTTTGGAACATTTCTGACACTCGAGTCAAAATGTGGAGCACTGATGGCATAGTGGTTAAGAGCTCAGCCGCTAACCAAATGGTCAACAGTTCAAATCCACTACTTGCTCTTTGGAAACGCTATGGGGCAATTCTACTCTGTCCTGTAGGGTCACTATGAGTTGGAATTGACCCTCCAGCAATAGGTTAGTCTAAGTGTTACCCCAATTTGCAAATCATATATTCAATAAACTTCAATCATTTTCTATTCTTGACTTAATCTGATTTTTGTTTTAACACTGTGTTTGAAAATAAGGTTTTTCTTCTTTATCATTTTAAGTTAAATGAGGTCAAACCAGAATAGGATAGATTCTAATGCTAATGTTTTCTGAGCGGTGACTTATTAAACAGGAAAACAGACACTGAAACAGAAAAAACAATGGGGCTTAACAGCTTAATTCTGTCAACAACGAAATTGAATTGAGGCTTGGATACATGTTTAGTAAGATTCTGTCCACTATGAATTGCCCTGCCATGATTCCAGCTCAGCAACTGTGCAGGACAGAGTAGAACTGCCCCACAGGGTTTCCTAGGCTGTAATCTTTACAGAAGCAGACTGACACATCTTTTCTCCCATGAAACAGCTGGTGAATTTGAGCCACTGACCTTTTGGTTAATAGCCAAGTGCTTAACCACAGTGCCACCAGGCAGAGATTCTAATCGAGAGCCTGTAGTATTATTCAAGGTGGTTCTGACTCTGCTGGTCTTGAACACTATTCACTGCCTCCTTAAAGTCTCTGGACTGAAACTTTGATTTTCAGATTTTATCTTTGTCTTTTTAGCTTCAAACTCTGTGAAGATCCCAAAGTAGGCAAATGTTTTGAGGGAATATTCTTTCAGAACTTTGGGCTCAGATCCCTTTCCTTTCCTTTTTACCACAGTTCTAGCTTTTTAAGAATCTTTTTTTTTTTCTCTGCAGTCCTGCAAAGATGCCAAAGTTCTGATGACGTCTGTCTCTTAGTATACCTCTCTACCTCCTGTTTTGCCTGAATCCTCAGACTCCTGTCCTTCCCCTAGACCAGCAGATGCCCTGGGGGAAAAAAGGTTGCAGAACGTCTGCTCGCCTTTCCAAGTGGTGCCCTTTTCTCTGATTTGGTCTCTCAAGTACTGCCTGCCTGAGAAGCTATCCTATACTTTTAAACAATTGAAATCATTGTAGTAGTAGTACTATTTTGGAAACCCTGGTGGCATAGATGTTACGAGCTACGGCTGCTAACCAAAAGTTTGGCAGTTCGAATCCACCAGGTGCTCCTTGGAAACCCTGTGGGGCAGTTCTACTCTGTCCTTTAGGGTCGCTAGGAGTCGGAATCAACTAGACTGCAACGGGTAGTACTATTTTATCTACTTTTCTAGCTGTTCTTATTGGAGCATTAGTATGCTACGAGCTACTCCATCACACATGACAGTATAACCTTTCATATTTTTAAGTGAGTTTTTTTTCTTTTTTTTAAATAAACTTTTAAGGTCCAGAATTTAACATTAAATCCATGGTTTCTTCGTAGAGTGTATTTTCATATAAAATCACATTAACCTGTTTCATGTCATTTAAAAACATTATGAATTTTCTATTAGTAAAAGGGGGGTCTTCTCAGAAATTACAGTGCAATGTATTTGTGTGTCTTAAGTCATGATCTCTAGAAGCAGAACCTGAGTTATGGAGGGTGGGATTGCAGTGTATTGATTTATTCAGGGGGTGGTGTTAGGGTAAACCCTTACAGAAGCAAGTGAAGTAGGAAGGAGAGGGAAGGGAAATATGAATGTGGTTTCAGGGAAACTCTGCCGTCAGTCTGATCCCTCAGGAAGTTTTGGAAAATAAAGTACAAGGTAGAGTTTGTCCTGCATTGAAACAGGGGTGGAGGAGGTTTTATAGACCCAAAATGTCCCAAGTGAGACACCTTCAATCATCCAAAGGCAAATCCTTTGGGTGTTGGTATAAGACATGACCCTGACGCACATCTTTCCTAATTTTAAACCACACAATATACCCTTGTTCTGTTCTAACAACTATTTCTTGGTCTATGTACAGTTTCTACACGAGCACAATTAAGTGTTCTACAATTCCCGTTCTTCAAAATGTTAACTAAAACTCGTTGTGATCCCCACAGTTAACAAAACACAGGTAAACATCAGGGCAGGTGTGCATCAGGATTATATCCTTTCACCAAACTTAATCTGTATGCTGAGCAAATAATCCAAGAAGTTGTACTCTATGAAGAAGAACGGGGCATCTGAATTGGAAGAAGACTCATTAACAACCTGCAATATGCAAAAAACACAACATTGCTTGCTGAAAGAAAAGAAGACTTGAAGCACTTACTGATGAAGATCAAAAATTATAGCTTTCATTATGGATTACACCTCAACATAAAGAAAACAAAAATCCTCACAACTGGACCAGTAAGCAACATCACGATAAATGGAGAAAAGATTGAAGCTGTCAAGGATTTCATTTTACTTGGATCTACAATCAACCCCCATGGAATCAGCAGTCAAGAAATCAAGCAACTTATTGCATTGGGAAAATCTATTGCAAAAGACCTCTTTAAGGTGTTTAAAAGAAATCACCTTGAGAATTAAGGTGCACCTAAGTCATGGTATTTTCAATCTCCTCATAGGCATGTGAAAGCTGGACTATGAATAAGGAAGACCAAACAAAACTTGATGCCTTTGAATTGTGGTGTTGGCAAAGAAAATTGACTATATCGTGAACTGCCAGAAGAACAAAGAAATCTGTCTTGGAAGAAGTACAGCCAGAATACCCCTTAGAAGGGAGAATGGTGAGATACTGTTTTACATACGTTGGACATGTCAGGAGGGAGCAGTTCTTGGAGAAGGACATCATGCTTGGTAAAGTAGAGAGTCAGCAAAGAGAGGAAGACCCTCAACAAAGTAGAATGACACAATGGCTGCAATGATGGTCTTAAACATAGCAACAATTGTGGGGATGGTGCAGGACTGGACAGTGTTTTATTCTGTTGTACATAGGGTTGCTATGAGTCAGAACTGATTTGATGGCACCTAACAACAATATAGGACACAAGCCAAGGAGTGGAAACCACACCTAACCAATAAAGGAGATTCCAGAGTGTCTAAGCAGACACAAACCTCATGTGTTACAACAAGACTATATAAAAAATGCAATGAGCCTGCCATGGATTCACATAGCCCTTCCATACCTAAGCTAAATGGAAGGCAAGAAACATGCCTTTTTTCTATATTTTTATATGTGAGATATCAATTGAGGTTATTGTAGGGATTGTAAAGCTCTATCATAGTTTCTGACATTACTACCTTCTATCTTTTTTCATCATTTTTTATGGAAGAAGACAAAAAATAAATGGATAGTAACTCACAACTTTGAAGAAGTGCACACCTAGGTAAATCTTATGCTTCTATATTTTCCATGCATAAAAAGTTCAGTCCATAAAATCCTTCCTCTTCATTGGCTTTTCTCCACTAATACGAAAGGATACACCCCATCTAAACAACCCTGTCAAATAAAGAGCTGGTCCTTAGGGGTTCCCCCACGGAGGAGACCTAACTAAAATGCGATAAAGTGGTAGAGGCTTCTTGTATTACCGTGGACCACAAAGACACTTGCTTCCAATACCATGCTTATTCATGGCAAGTTTATTCTTGGGATCTGCCTAAGGAGAATCATGAATCTAAACACAAAAAAAATGCCCATAGAGTCCAACCTTTCTTCCAAGGCAAAAACAACTCAAAGATGCTTCCAAGTGGATGGCCATTTAATCTCTTTTTAAACAATTGCAAGTATGGGAATTGTCTACTTCAAAAAGTAACAGCCTTTATATTATAGACAATTGTAATTATACACACAGCTGACATCTATACATATCTCTGAAGCACTTTCAAATGTCATATCAACCCTGAAATCACTCAATGTTGTTGTTGGTAGGTGTCATTGAGTTGGCTCCTACTCATAGCAACCCTGGGTACAACAGACGGAAACAATGCCCGGTCCTGTACCATTCTTACAATTGTTGTTATGCTTAACCCCATTGTTGCAGCCACTGTGTCAATCCATTTTGTTGAGGGTCTTCCTCTTTTTCGCGGATGCTCTACCTTACCAACCAAAATGTCCTTCTCCAGTGACTGATTCCTCCTGATAATATGTCCAAAGTATATGAGACAAAGTCTTACCATCCTCAATTCTAAGGAGCATTCTGGCTGTGCTTCCTCCAAGACAGATTTGTTCGTTCTTTTGGCAGTCCATGGTATATTCAATATCCTTCTCCAACACCACAATTCAAAGGCATCATTTCTTTTCCAGTTTTCCTAATTCATTACCCAGCTTTCCCCTGCAGATGAGGCAATTGAAAATACCATGGCTTGGTTCAGGCACACCTTAGTCCTTAAAGCGAAGTCTCTTCTTTTTAGCACTTTCAAGGGGTCTTTTGCAGCAGATTTGCCCAATTCAAAGAGTCATTTGATTTCTTGACCACCGCTTTCATGGATGTTGATTGTGGATCCAAGTAAAATGAAATCCTTGACAACTTCATCTTTTCTCCATTTATCACGATGATGTTTATTGGTCCAGCTGTGAAGATTTTTGTTTTCTTTATGTTGAGGTGTAATCCCTACTGAAGGCTGTAGTCTTTGATCCTCATCAGTAAATGCTTCAAGTCCTCTTTGCTTTCAGCAAGCAATGTTGTGTCATCTGCAGAACACAGGTTTTAATGAGTCTTCCTCCAGTCCTGATACCCCATTCTTTTTCATATATATAGTCCATCTTCTCTTATTATCTGCTCAGCATACAGATTGAATAAGTATGGTGAAGGGATGCATGCTGACCCACACCTTTCCTGACTTTAAACCATGTAATACCTCCTTGTTCCATTCAAATGACTGCCTTTTGATGTATGTACAGGTTCCTCATGAGCACAATTAAGTGTTCTGGAATTCCCATTCTTCACAATATTATCACTAATTTATTATGATCCACACTGTTGAAAGCCTTTGCAGAGTCAATAAAAAACAGGTAATATCTTTCTGGTATTCTCTGCTTTTAGCTAGGATTTGTCTGACATCAGCAATGATATTCCTGGTTCCACATCCTCTTCTGAATCTGGCTTGAATTTCTGGCAGTTCCCTATTGATATACTGCTACAGCTGCTTTTGAATGATCTTCAGCAAAATTTTACAGCTATTGCAAATCTGGTTAGGCCTCCACACTATGTTGTTGTTAGGAGAAATCTTAGGGTAATTTGTGACAATCTCACCTTCTAGATTTCTGCATGGTTTGAGCTCTGTCTTATTTTCCAACCTCTCTCTCCAGGTTGATTTCTGTTTTCACTGGCCTTCTTTCAGTTCCCTGACAGTGACAGCCTCCTCTCCCAACTCAAGGACATTAGCCATCTCATCCATTCCATCTGGCACCACACCCACTGTAAATCCTCTAAAAGCCCCTCAGTTTGTATTCTCCAGACTTCCCAGAGAAAATCCTGGTTTTAGCCCTATCACAATGCTTTTCATTGTACCATATATTTTCCTTTATAGCTTCTGCCGCCATTATCATTCTACATTGACTTAAACTGCTATTTGTCTAATTCCTGTCTCTTGCACTAAGCATTGTGGTTATGAAAGCATATCATTTAGATTTTTGCTCCTCATTGAAACCACACATAGAATGTAGTACTTTGAATTCTGGAACATGGAAGGTACTATAAAAGTGTTTATTAATAAGTGAAAGAAAAAAAAGAAAGGGAAAGATGGGTAGAGAGAGAGAGAAAGAGTGACTGAAGAAACTGAAACTCACACTCGCTGACATTCCCAAAGGTTGAGAAACTTGGAATAAACCCAGACTTTTCTGACTCCTTATTCTGTGTTCTTTTCATTAGACTTTAATGTTATGTTTTTGTGCTAAACAAGTCTCTCCCCATCTGTGTCTTGTAGAGCAGCAGAGAAGATGACTATATCATATTTTCTTTTTCTTAATAATAACTGTAGGGTTGTTGTAATTCACAATGGTCTTGACGGCAATGAGTTTAGTTTTTTGGTTTACCCCTAATTCCTTCAACTATCTTTTGTAAAATCCTAAATTCTTGACTATATTCATTTATTAGAGCTTCCCCTCTCCTCCTTAGGTTATGTATGCTCCAGATGTAATTGAATCTGTAGTAGTAACTTCTGAAAGATATTTACATATTTCTCTCCCCCCCCCCCCCATTTTGCTTCTCATTCAAGCAGGGGATGATTTTGTGCTTTCTTACCCCAGGGGAAGTTTGCAACAAAGAGGAAAGCAGTTGTTCCCAAGACAATTTCCTTTAAGGCATTTGTTTTTCTCAGAGCCTCAGGGCATTGAGCATATTGTGCTGAATGTAGTGCAAGGAGCTAAGAAGTAGAAACATTTTGAAAAAAGGGAAGGAGTTTTGTAATCGGAAATTTCTTTGTGACTCTTCTTTCTGCTGTCTTCCTGACTTTCCTGATTGTGGTAACATCAAGAGAAATATTTACATGGATCTAAGGCTACTAATTTTCGACTGAATGTCACCTAACAGCAATAGCAACAATAATGTGATCAATAATTTCTCGGCCACACAGGAGGCACAGAAGCAGCAAAGCTACCAGTCCTGAGGGAACACTGGTACATGGGGTCTTTGTGGTAACTGGGATGGACAGATCACCAATGACTGAAGGGAGCTCCCTGGTGCCTCCACACTGTTAGGACGCTAAGATTTGTACTATCCTGGGGTTGCACTTATAGGGTAGCTATGAGCTGAAATCAGCCTGATAGCAACAGGTTTGGTGTTTTTTGGGTTGCACCCTCGGAAAAATGAGGTTATCTTTCATGTCCCCAAGGCCTCTTGGGAACTTAGAGTCAAAAGATAAGCTAATTTAAAACCAGGAACAAAGGTGCAATTCCCTCCATGCCTGAGTTCATGGATTGGGAATTCATGTTTTCAGTACATCCTATTCATCACCAATATATAACCTGAGTATTAAATTCACTCTTTTAATCCACAAATGTTATATCTAGTTCTTATAAGCTTGCTTCCAAGTGAGAAGAAACATGACAGACACATCAAGGATTACTGAATAGCCAAGCTAGATTATGCTGATTGTGTCAAAAAAAAGGTCAGTGGTGACACATAAATGCTGGTAATTAAGCTTCTGAGTTGACAATCTATGTAGAAACTGGTTAAAGTTTACTTTTTCTTGAATAATCATACTTCAATCTTTCCGCAAGCTAGGAACCATAACAGTATTTGGCTTATTTTTGACCAGATAAAAACATAGATATGTATATGGTAGAGAGAGAGAGAAACAATTTTAATTCTCCTGTAATTCAGCTGGGACATCACCAAGGCCATTGCTATGAAGTGATGTTCCAAACCTTGAGCCTTGAGCAGACTAGCCTCCTAAAAGTCACCTTTAAGTCAAATAAGAATCTTGTTAATTTTAAAGCCTATTTTCCATTGGGCAATGTGCTCTTTTGAAGAATTCAGTCAGTTTTGGAAACAGAACATTCAGGGTCAGATTGGAAGCTGTATTTTAGGGTAAATTGATTTATTATGTAAACACTGCTCCAGTCCTTTTCTATGGCAAGGCCCATAAGACGGGATATAAATGTTTTTAGAAGTTCTTTTATCTTTGGAACATTTTTGACTCCCTAATGGAAATGTTATCTGGTTTGCAAGTCATATACTAAATAAAATTCAAGCAATTTCTACTATTGCCTTAATACGAGTTTTGTTGTAGAGACAGTGAAAAAGAGCAAGAGTCTTAGCAAGACAGATTGACGGAGTGGCTGCAACAATGGGCTCGAGCATAACAATGATCATGAGGATGACACAGGACCAGGCAGTGTTTTGTTCTGTTGTACGTAGTGTCACTATGAGTCGGAACCCACTCGACAGCACCTAGGAATAACATATATGTAATATTTACAAAATACTTAAAATAAGTTTTGGAGTTAGAACTCAGAAATAATCTTCATCAACATTTATAAGAATGAAAGACTAGCCTGTAAAAAATAATATATGTCTAGAATAAAATACATGAAATATAATACATGAAAGCCTAGCCTATAGGTTAATAAATGTCTAGAGTCGCAATGAGTCAGAATCGACTTGAAGGAAATAGATCACAATATCTATAGCAATACCTCGAATCCCAGTGATTTACATATTTACATTACTACTAGCCACAAAAACAACCTTTATTTTTCTTCCCTACATTAACAAATTAGGAAAGAAAAAAGGTTCACTAATTTACTTTCTATTAACTTTTATGTATTTGCAGTTTATCAGGAACCAGTTTTTCCTGACAGTGGTAGCTACCAAGCACCTCTGTTTGCCTCTCACCTCTAACATGTTCAAAGAAGGGTTGAGGATTTGGACACTTTCCTCTCTGACCCCAAGCAAGATGTTTTATGGCAGAGAACACAAACAAAAAAAAGAAAGCACATCTTTATTGAAAAACAATAGAAAATAAACAATCCCAAATTTAGGAAGAGTAAAACAAAGTTGAATTACTGAAACTATCTGTGGCTCTTTGGGTCTTTCCCAACGGAAGACTTGTTCTTGTATCCCTTCCAGTGAGATAATCTGAGTTATTTTAATTCCATTAAAATGGCCAGCCATATCATCCAAAAAGCCACTTCATATTGTGAACTTCATATAGAGAATGGGACATAGAGCCTCATGTACACATATTCATTTAATAAATGTTTGGGAAATGCCTGTCTTATATTAGTCATTGTGCTAGTTGCTGGGGATATAACAGTGAATAAATCAGACAAAAATTACTTCCTCTATACAACTCATCTTCTAGTGGGTGAATGTGCAGGTGGAAGAGCAAGTAGATGGAACATACAATAAACGAATTAATTAAAATATATAGTATTTCTCCTAAGGGTGCTGGGAGAAAGTAAAACAAGGAAGGAAGTAGAGTGTGGAACGCAGAGTTTGTCTATTATTTTAAATAAAGAGGTCAAAGAAGGCCTCAATGAGAAGAGGACCTTTGAATAAAGAAATGTCTGCAGAAGGCTAGGAAGAAGCCTTGAGGATAGCTGGGGAAGGAGCATTCCAGGGCACAGGGAATAGCAAGAGAAATATTATAAAGATGGACACATACCTGATGTGATAGAAGGAAAGCAATGAGGCCAGCAGTCATTGAAGAGTAAGTCAGAGAAGTAGGGGGAAAAATTACAAAAGGATCTATGGGTCATTTTATTGTTGACTTTTATCCCAAGTCAGATAGAAATCTACTGGAAAGCTTAGAGTTGAGGAGTAACATTACCTGATTTAGTTTTTAAGGGGATCAATTTGGTTATGTTGAGGAAAGACGACTGGGCTAAAGGTAGAACACAGTCAGGGGTCAAGACAGGAAAGGTAGAGAACACTTACAACAACCAAAAAACCAAAAACCAAACCCAGTGCCATCGAGTTGATTCCGACTCATAGTGACCCTATAAGACAGGGTAGAACTGCCCCATAGAGTTTCCAAGGAGCGCCTGGTGGAATTGAACTGAACTTTTTGGTTAGCACCTGTAGCGCTTAACCACTATGCCACTAGGGTTTCCCTTACACAGGAGGTGAAAGTTGTTTGATTGGAGTAGAGTGATTGTACAGGAAGTAATGAGAAGTACTGGTTAGAATCTAAATATTCTCTGAAGGAAGGGCCAACAGTTTGCCAGTAGACTGAATATAGAATTAGAAAGAAACTGAGGTATTGAGGAACACTTGTGAAAATCTGGAAGGATTGTGATGCTGAGAATGAATTTCAGGGGATTAGTCTAGGGTGGAAATAAAAATTGGGGACTTGTAAGTTACAGAGGTATTTAAAATCATTGGAAGGAATGAAATAAGTAAATGAATGAATGCTGATAGTGAAGAAAAAAGAATAGAATCTCTCCCAATTAAGGAAATATCTAAGGTTTAAATTGGCAGTGATATATTCATTTACTTCATTTTCTTACATTTACTAAACTCTACTAAGTAGCAGGTGCTGTGATAGAATATGGAAACCCTGGTAGTATAGTGGTTAAGAGCTATGGCTGCTAACCAAAAGGCTGGCAGTTTGAATCCACCAGGCGCTGCTTAGAAACTCTGTGAAGCAGTTCTACTCTGTCCTATAGGGTCGCTATGAGTTGCAATCGACTCGATGACAACAGGTTTAGTTTTTTTTTTTTTTTTTTGGTTTTGTGATAAAATCTGAAGATGTAATAGTAAATTAGTTGTGGTCCTTCCTTTAAAGCATTTTCAGTCTAGTTTAGGAAAGAGACTAAAATAATAATAATAACTAATAATTTTCTCAGAGAGTTTTATGAAGTATGTGTATATGATGGAAATTTACTTATTAACATAGTTGTTACAAAAATTATGGTGGTATTCCCAGTCTTAAAAAAGGATCCCCAAAATATAAATATAATGATACTAAGTTATGGCATTAATAAAAATACCAACACTAACAACAGTAATTATAATAAGGAAAATACTAGCAATAACAATAATAGCTAATCTACTCTGTTCCAGGAAGAACAGCCATACTGCTGAGTTCAGGCGAAGAAATGATGGGCTTGGATGTGTTGAATTTGAATTGTTTGTGTATCATACTTGAGGGGAGGAAAAACCTTGAATGAATAAAGAAGCCAGAATTCAATGGGACTACCTGGACTCAATACCCATGGAATTAGCAGTCATGAAATAAAAAGGACTTATTGTATTTGGCAAATCTGCTGCAAAAGTCCTCATTCAAGTGTTAAAAAGCAAAGATATCACTTTGAGGACTAAGGCGTGCCTGACTCAAGCTATGGTATTTTCTATCACCTCATCTGTATGCAAAAGCTGGACAAGGAATAAGGAAGCCTGAAGAATTCATACCTTTGAATTATGGTTTTGGTGAAGAATATTGAATATAATGAACTGCCAGAAGAACAAACAAATCTTTCTTGAAAGAAGTACAGCCAGAATGCTCCTAGGAAACAAGAATGGAGAGAGTGTGCCTCACATGCTTTGAGCATATTATCACGAGAGACCATTCCCTGCAGAAGGACATCATGCTTGGTAAAACAGAGGGTTAGCAAAAAAGAGGAAGACCCTCAACAAGATGGACTGACACAGTGGCTGCAACAATAGGCTCCAACACAACAATTGTGAGGATGGTACAGGACCGGGCAGTGTTTTGTTCTGTTGTATATAGGGTCTCTATGAGTTGAAACCAACTTGACTCGACAGCATCTAACAACAATATCTGGGCTCAATCTGTAGAGCAGCTCTCCTAAGCAGCATATTAGAGTGAAACAACTGTAGTTGAGTGACAGAACCAGGGGAAAGAACTACATTTAGGAATCTCATAAAGAAGGCCAGGGAGGAATACTCAGAAGGCAGGAGAGCTTTAATGACGATAAGGACTGAAAGATAAGGACTGAAAATTATCAGCTGAATTTGGCAATGAAGACATTATTGTTACTATCTGCCAAAACAATTTCAATGGAGTAAAGGCAGAAGTTCTAATGCAATGAGCTAAAGAGCAGATGAGAAGCAAAGAAGCAGGGACTCAGTGCAAACTTAACTTTGTGAAAGCCCATCTGAGCAGGGAAAGAGAGTGATGGAGTAGTAACCCAGTAAATGGAAGCATTTGCTGTGAGTGTTGTCCTTTAGGTTTGGAACATATTTAAGATGGAGGAAAGGAGCCATTAGATGACTTAAAAAGGAAAATGTTGTTGTTAGATGCCGTGGAAAACATAGGAGAATATTAAGGTATGTTGTCTAACTACTGCTGATAATGGAATGATGACCAGAAATGTCAATCTCTCAGACTGGAAGGAAGGAAAAAAAAAAAAAAAATGGATTTAGAGAGTGTGAAACTTGAGGGTAGTTAGAAATTACGAGTTAATACTTTAAAATTTTTTTTTTTTTTTATACTTTACACAGCCTTAAATTAATCTAAGTTGGTTGAAGACATTTTCTGAGAATAAGAAAGATAAATACTAGGTTGAAAATTAGAGGAAAATAGTAATTGTTTATGTGGAAATAAGACAGAGACAGATTATTTGAATACATATGAGATACTTACAGTGGAATACATTTTTTTTTTCCTCATGAGTTTACATGGCTAGAAAAGGCAAGATGTAGGACTGAAAGATAGAAAGAGATAATGAACTGGTGAAAAAATTGAGCCCCTTATTTAAGTCATGTTCAAACTCAGTTGAGCACCTGGATGCCATAGTCTGGAGTCAATGAGTTTATTTTTGTTTGAATAATTTTGATTTCTGTCTTTATAATGATTTGTTCTCTAAGCTGAGTAGGAAAATACATAAGGATTGAAAGAAAGAGAAATAAAGGTGTGCAGAGTGTTTATGAAAGCTAAGAGCAGGTGAGGTGAAAAAAAAGTGTGATAATGCTGCTATGATAAGAGACTGCAGTTAGAGACATACTGGATTTCTGATGTGAAACATTTCTGTGAAATAATGCTGAGGTTTGGAGTGGACCAGAACAAGTCATTGTTAGAGAGAAGTTCAAGGACTGGTGAATTTAGAGTATTGGTTGGATTATTTTCATGTAGAACAGTATCCACTGGGATAAAAAAAAAAAAAAATACCAGTTCCAAACTCTGAATTCTCAGTTCAAATCTTGTCTTTAATTCTAGCTGCATTAAATAATTTATCTGAGACTCATTTTCGTCATACTTAAAATGAGCATAGGTATGATACCCATCTCATAAAGTTTGTGGGGATTAGCAGAATTTACCTAAAACACTTAGGATATCATGAGTACATCTTAGCTTATCTTTGGCTATTGGGTTACAGGAGACAGAGTCTAGAAACTATATATTTAGTGGCTATGGAAGTATGTAATAACTATACCTTCAGAAACTGGCAATAATTGTAATAATTATACTATTAAGATAACGATAATAGAAACAAAAATGATTTCTGTGTTTAGAGGCTGGGAGATTAATGGTGCCATTCAGAATATAGAGTACTTTCATTCATTCATTACCAAACTTTTATACAGCATCAGAAAAATACCAGATGCTATTCTGGAATTCCATAAAGAGGTCTTATAAGGCATATGTCACATAGGAAGTGTGTACAAAATAAGAAAAACAGACATAGCCTTGGAGAAAACCAACAATTCAGACTTTGGAAATGATGACAAGCTTTTCATTTTGAAGGTCATTGTTGGTCATGCAAAATTTATTTGTTCATTCATTCATTTATCCAGCAAACATGTTTTGAACATTTTTGCTGTAAGGAGCTGCACAATTTACCAAAAATACAAAAATGAATAGTGCAAAGTAGGATGGCAGGCAGTTCATGCATCTTTGTAAGCTCTGATGTCCAATGTCCAGAATCTTACCTGCCCTCTAACCTGCTCTGTCATGCTCTCCAGCAGAAGACCTGTTTGTCTATAAGCAGATAGAGCACTTACATTCCTACAGTGGGCTCTCTCTCTAGTTAGGTCAAGGCCTGGCTCTTTTTGGGAACTTGGCTGTTATGTCATGGATTGAATTCTGTCCCCCAAAAATATATGTATCAATTTGGCTAGGCCATGATTCCCAGTATTGTGTGGTTGTCCTCCATTTTGTGATTGATATAATTTTCCTATGTATCGTAAATCCTAATCTCTGCCTGTGGTTAATGAGGCAGGATTGGGTTACATTGATGAGAATTAGGGTGGGATGTAATACCCTTTCTCAGATCATATCGCTGATCCAATGTAAAGGGAGTTTTCCTGGAGTGTGGCCTGCATCATCTTTTTGTCTCACAAAGACAAAAGGAGAGAGAAACAAGCAGAGAGTTGGGGACCTCATACCACCAAGAAAGCAGCCCCATGAGCAGAGTGCATCCATTGGACCCAGGGTTCCTGCCCGGAAAAGCTCCTAGTCCATAGGAAGATTGATGAGAAGGACCTTCCTCCAGAGCTGACAAAGAAAGGCTCCCTCTGGCATTGCCCTGAATTTGGACTTCTAGCCTACTAGACTGTGAGGGAATGAACTTCTCTTTGTTAAAGTCACCCACCTGTGGTATTTCTGTTACAGCAGCACTAGATAACTAAGACAATACATAAGCAACAAATCAGTATTCACAAAAGTAAAATGGCTTTGGCTACTTATTTCTACAAATCTTTAAACGATTAAATCCTTTTCTAGTATTTTGTTTAGAGATAAAGAGTTACAAAAAATTGTCAGACCAAATTCTTTTGTGAATGTGTTTATTGGATTGTTATTTTTCTCTAGTTAATTGTAATTGCAGCTACATATTATGAGACTAAAGACAAGAATATTAAGGAATTAAAAAATAAATGGATTTTTTTAAATTGGTAACTGTGGAGCTTTGTTTTGTTATAATTATTACATGATCTTCTCTCATTTTTCTTTAAATGTTGACACAGAGAAAATAATTTTAGCATTCCCAGATAACTTGTAGAATCTGACAATCATTAAAAAAAAAAAAAACTAAATGAAAATATCTGACAGAGAACCAAGTAAATGATGTACTTAGTTGTTTGATAAACACAACAGCATTCTGTTAAAGGATGCTCTCTAGAGGAACATTATATCAGATTCTAGAAAGGCTTTGATGTAACTTTCCAGTCTTTTCTCCCACCTATATGACATTGACTCCAAAATTCATAACCCTGATCCATAACTCTCCTCCTGAACTGCAGGCTTATAGTTATAATTATCTGCAAGTCATCTCTATCTACCTGCCATATGGGTTAATCAATCACAAAGTGCAAAAAATGATTTAAACGTAGAAAGTTATTTTCCTAACTAAAGCCATTACTCCTTCTGACTCATGGTGAGTCTACCATTTACTATGTCATTTACGTTAGAAACTTGGATAGATGATGGACAACTTCCCTCTACCTTTCTCCGTGAAACCATTCACTAAGTTATGATGTTAACTTCTATACATTTTTCAGACTGACTCAGTCTTCTCCAACACTGATCTAAGTCAAGTCATAATTACCTGTCTTCTAGTATCCTCCAACACTGAGTTCACATATCTTGAGGTTCTCTAACCTAAATTCTTGCCACTCTTACTGAAGGAATTTTGTGCTTTTGCAACAGGTTCGTGCTAAAAAAAGAAAACAAAACTCCATGATGCCCAATTTTTTGAAAGGGAGAAAAAAAGTGTATTATCACTTGCATTCATTGCTTCTTTTTTTTCCTTTCCTGGAGTTGGTCCTGTAGACAGAATTGAAAGAATGGAAAGGTGAAAGTGGATGTTACCTATGAAGAGGTGAAAATATACATAAAAGTCTTGTAGTATTAAGGGTATTGTAAGATTTTTTTTTTCTCACCTCATAACAGCCACACTTGGGATAAAAAAATAATGAGGTGAGAGGAGAGTAAGAGGGGTGGCATATGTACATGAAACAATAATGTATTAACAAGTCAATCACGGCGATAGAAGAATGAGGTGACTCAAAGGCCAGCTCACATCATCAAGTCTGAGGAAGGGACAGCAGGAGTGAAAGTGAAGCTAGAGAGAAGAAATTTAATGAATCTAAGAATGTGTGAGTCATCATAAGACTTTGCCAAGATAAGTCAGATATTGGCAGAGAGAATAAGACATTGCCAAGAATGTGGGGCACAGATAGTTTGTGTTATAATTATTATTTATATCTCTTTTATTATCAACCTCCAGGCTGGTAAGCCCAGAAATATTGGAGGTGGGGTGGGATAGGAAAAGGATATAAATATTCATTACCACATATCTGTATCCAAAGATAGAGAATATGCAAAAGTCTTAGAAAATTAGATTTCATATTGATAGGGGCAGTATATTTACTATAATCACGAATAAAACAGCTTTCAAATAAAAGTAGATTTCTAGCTGAAAATCTGTTTGGTATTCCTAGTATTTGTAATGAAAGCTACAAAATCTAAAAGAAGAAAAAAAGTCAAATTTTAGTTTTACTGAAGTATGAACTCAATGTGATACCATTTTGATTTAAAGCTGATAATGTAATTTCAACTCTCTTTCGATCTTCCTGATTCATCTAGTGCAATAGACCAGTAACTGAATTTAAATGTCTTCCAAATATAAATGCAATTCTGTTCCATTGCAATTCTTCACTATGTAAATAATAATAATAAAACCTATTATTTATGTACTGTGGTTCCAATAGAAAACAGCTATCTCATTCAAAGGGGTGCACATGACTTTGAATTCTTGAACAAGTATTTACTATTTTGATTACACAAAATAATGTTTATTGAGCATTTATTCATGCAAAGCCTTGTGCTGAATAAAACTATATATACATACTTTTATTAATTAATGTGATGAGGAGTATTAACATGGAAAACATCATATTACTAGAAAAATATTAGAAATGTTTTATTTGCATTCATGTTAGGAAAAGCCACATGTCTACAACATCAATATTCTACTTGAAGACCTAGACAGTGAAATAAGGAAAGAAAAAATAAAGTAAGCAACATTAGCATGGAATAGGGAGGAACAATTTTGCCATTATTAGTAGGAGACAAGATTGTTTACATTGAAAATCCATTATCACCTTCTGACAAGTATGTGAAGACTAATAATTAATTCAGAAAGGTGTCTAGTCACAAGATCAATTTATAAAAACAAATTAGTAAATGTAACTTAATGTAAGCCCCTTTCACAATGACAGAATATCTGTAAATTAACTAGTAATAAGTCTAACAAGAGTTGTAAGACTTCCCTTAAAAATTATAAAGCTTTATGTAAAAAAAGTTTAAGGACAAGAATAAGCAATATCAGTTTTCCCCAAATCAAAGTATAAATTCAGTACAATTCTAATAGCCCAATAGGGGTTTGTTATGGTACTATTGCTGATTTTAAAATAAAAATAGAATAAGAAAGGTCTGTGATGGTTAATATGATATGTCAACTTGGCTAGGCCATATTGTAATTATCCTCCATTTTGTGATCTGATGTAATTATCCTTCATTTTATGTGATGTAAATCCTAACCTGTGTATGTTAATATGGCAGGATTAATGTAGGGTGTATCGTGAGTCTTCTAAGGGTGTGACTTGACTCAAGTCACACCTTTACTCAAGTATCTGATGAGAGGGGAGTTTTCTTGGGAGTGTGACCTGCATCCAATATGTATGGATGCTCTGGCAAAGCTCTCCTTGGCTCTTGATCCTACATCTGGCTTGTCATCATCTGACCTCTGGTTCTTGGGACTTGAGACAGCAGCCTGTTGTATGGCCTGCTGACTTTAGAATTCTCCAGCTTCTTTAGCCCTGTAATTAAGCCAGCAGCCTGTCATCTGACCTGCCAATTCTGGAATTTTCCAGCTTCCTCAGCCATTTGGGTCAGCAGCCTGCCATCCGACCTACTGATTTTGGATCCATCAACCCCTGCAAACATGTGAGTCAAGAGAAGCTTCCAGCCTGATGATGCCTGACCCATGGATTTGAGACTTGCCAGGAATTACAGCCAGAATGTTCTTTAGAAGCAAGGATGGTGAGACTTCGTTTCACATATTTTGGACATGTTATCAGGAGGGGCCAGTTCCTGGAGAAGGACATCCTGCTTGGTAGAGGGTCACCCAAAAGACAGAGATCCTCGACGAGATAGACTGACACAGAGGCTGCAATGGTGGGCTCAAGCATAACAACAATCATGAGGATGGTGCAGGACAGGCAGTGTTTCATTCTGTTGTACATAGGGTTACTATGAGCCAGAACCAACTCAACGGCACATAAAAACAAGAGCTTCCACAACCACGTGAATCATTTCCTTGAGATAAATCTCTCTACATATACATGTGCTTCACTGGTTTTGCTTCTCTAGAGAACTCAGCCTAAGACAAAGCCCAAGATGATCAAAGAGTATTTAAAAGCATGAGGATCTGGCACTTATTCTACCAGGTTTTGAAATTTATTATTAAAATGTATGATACCTAAAACATTGGTTCGGAAGAGATGAATAGATAGTAAAATAGAGAATGCAGAAATAGAGTCGTGCCTGTACCAGATATTAGTATATGACCAAATGGCATTACAAAGTGCTAAGAAAAGGATAGGTGAATCAATAGCTGGTACAGAGGAAATTGTTTACCCATAGGGTAAATATTCAAGTCTTTACTAGTGTCATAAAAGTATAAATCAAAGTATTAAAGATATAGAAATATGAAGAGTGACAAAGTTAAATTTCTAGGAGATGACGCAGGAGAACCTTTTTATCACTTCAGGGCAGAGGAAAGGATTTAACAAATAAAACATCAAAAGTACAATTTATGTAAGAAAAATTGCTATATTGTACCACATTAAAATTGCAGACTTTTTTTGTGAGAAAATACCTCATACTCAATGTTAGAAGACAACCCAGATAACAATAAGATATTTGAAATGTATAAGGTTAAAAATAATTACTGTACAGCATAAAAGGAATATCTATACATCAAGGAAAATATAAATAAGTCAATTAAAAAATATGTAAGGGATATGAATTGGCAAGGCTTAGAGATGGAAATACTTCAGGCTCTTAGCTATATAGAGACAAGTTCAACTTTTCTAAAATCAAGGAATTTCAGATTAATACAACACTGTACTAAAGAGATGATAGAAAAAGTAGGTATTCTGCCAGTAACAAGTAAGGATATATTGGTACAATACATATTCCAGAGCTTTTGTTAAATATCTGGTAGTATGGAAAAGTCTCGCAATCCAAAAATTCCCATGAAAAAAATGGAGGGCAAGGCATAGAAAGTCTGCGTTAGTTACATCTGTGTAGTGTGTATGTAGATTTTCTCCATGCTTGAAAATTTTCACAAAGATACCATTTAAAAAGCCAAGTTTTAAAAGCTCACCTGCCTTCATTATTGAGGAAATCTGGTAATCTCTTGACTAAACAGGCTGTGCTGTTGCTGGGTACTATTGTGTCAATTTTGACTCATAGTGACCCCATGGGACAAAGTAGAACTGCCCCACAGGGTTTCCCAGGCTATAATCTTTAGGAAACAGATAGGCAGGTCTTTCTCTTTTGGAGCCACTGGATAGGTTCCGACAGCCAACTTTCCCTTTATCAGCAAAGTGCTTAACCATCACACCACTAAAAAAAAAAAAACAAAACTAAATCCGTTGCTGTTGAGTCAATTGGGACTTATAGCAACCCCACAGGACAGAGTAGGCCTGCCTCATAGGGTTTCCAAGAAGTGCCTGGTGGATTCGAACTGCCGACCTTTTAGTTAACAACCATAGCTCTTAACCACTACACCACGAGGGTTTAGTCTCCTGCCTGGAAATGACATTCATTAGGAATCCTATTCTCTAAAGCTTATTTCGTCTTTGAAAAAACACTAAGATGCTCTTGGAAATGACTCAAAATGATTCCACGCTTATATTATACTCTTTCAAAGTATTAGAAATGGGTATGACATTAACATTTGGCAATATAGCCATTTCTTGATGTTTGTTCAAATTATTTTACCATCTGTCTTCTTATCTATTATTTACAACCCTACTAACAGTGTCTTATCATTGTATGAAAATATCTCTATTGCTGAGGCAAGCATACTAAAATAATAGTGATTCCTTGTGTTTTTGACCTAATATGATACTTAAAATAGGACTTTGAATGCCCAAAGTCTTTGATATCTTCCATATGACTTTGAATTTGTGACATTGCATTTACCAGGAAAATTGCAATTGGCAGATTCTCACTACTACCATGAAAAGTTTGGATTATATCATATATATGTTATTTTTATGTTATAAATACATATATTCTTGTTAGGTACTGTTGAGTCAACGCCAAATCATAACGAACCTATGAAAAACAGAAAGAAACACTGCCTAATCCTATGACATCCTCACAATCATTATTGCAGCCACTGTGTCAATCCATCTCCTTAAAAGTCTTCAACTTTTTCAATGACCCTCTGCTTTACCAAGCATGATGTTCTTCTCCAGGGACTGATTCCTCCTGACAATATGTCCAAAGTATGTGAGATGTAGTCTCACCATCCTTGCTTCTAAGAAGCATTCTGATTGTACTTCTTCCAAGACAGATTTGTTCCTTCTTTTGGCAGTCCATGGTATATTCACCACAATTCAAAAAGCATCAATTCTTCTTCAGTCTTCTTCATTTATTGTCTAGCTTTCATATGCACATGAAGCAATTGAAAACATTATGGATGGGTCAAGATCACCTTAGTCTTCAAGCTGATGTCTTTGTTTTTTAACACTTTAAAGAGGTCTTTTGCAGAAAATTTGCCCAACGCAACTTGCCTTTTGATTTCTTGACTACTGTTTCCATGGGGGTTGATTGTGGATCCAAGTAAAAATAAATTCTTGACAACTTCAATCTTTTCTCCATTTATCATGATGTTGCTTATTGGTCCAGTTGTGAGGATTTTTATTTTCTTTATGTTGAAGCGTAATCCACACTGAAGGCTGTAGTCTTTGATCTTCATCAGTAAGTACTTCAAGTCCTCTTCACTTTCAGCAACCAAAGTTGTGTCGTCTGCATTACACATGTTGTTAGTGAGTCTTCCTCCAATCCTGATGTCACATTCTTCTTCATATAGTCCAGCTTTCTAGATTATTTGTTCAGCATACAGATTGAATAAGTATGGTGAAAGGATACAACCCTGACCCATACATTTCCTGACTTTAAACCATGTAGTACTCCCTTGTTCTATTCCAACAACTGCTTCTTAACCTAAGTACAGGTTCCTCATGTGCACAATGAAGTGTTCTGGAATTCCCACTCTTTGCAATGGTATCCATAATTTGTCATGACCCACACAGTCGAACACATTTGCATAGTCAATAAAACACAGGTACACATCTTTCTGGTATTCTCTGCTTTCAGCCTGGATCCATCTGACATCAGCAATGATATCTCTTGTTCCATGTCCTTTTCTGAATCCCACTTGAATTACTGGCAGTTCCCTGTTGATGTACTGTTGTAGCCACTTTTGAATGATCTTCAGTAAAATTTACTTGCTTATGATACTAATGACATTGTTCAATATTTTCCATATTTGGTTGTATTGCTTTTCTTTGGAATAGGCAAAAATACGGATCTCTTCCATTCTAATGGCCAGGTAGCTATCTTTCAATCTCTTGGCGTAGATGAACATGCACTTCCAGTGATGCATCTGTTTGTTGAAACACTTCAATTGGTATTCTATCAATTCCTGGAGCCTTGCTTTTTGCTAATGCCTTCAGTGGAGTTTGGACCTCTTCCTTTAGTACCATTGGTTCCTGATTATATGCTACCTCCTGAAATAACTGAACATTGAACAATTCTTTTTGGTATAGTGACTCTGTATATTCCTTCCATCTGCTTTTGATGCTTCCTGCTGCATTTAATATTTTTCCCATAGAATCCTTCACTATTGCAAGTCAAGGTTTTACTTTTTTCTTTAGTTCTTTCAGCTTGAGAAATGCCAAGGGTGCTCTCCCTTTTTGGTTTTCTACCTCTAAGCTTTTGTACATGGCATTATAATATTTTACTTTCTCTTTGAGAGTTGTCTTTTGAAATCTTCTCTTTGTTGTTCTGTGGGGGCCTACAAGTTGCTATGATACTGGAAGCTATGTCACTGGTATTCAAACACCAGCAGGGTAACCCATGGTGAACAGGTTTCAGCTGAGTTTCCAGACTAAGACAAACCAGGAAGAAGGGTCTGGCAGTCTACTTTTGAAAAGAATCAGCCAGTGAAAACCTTATGAATAGCAGAGGAACATTGTTTGACGTAGTCCTGGAAGATGAGCCCTTCGGGTTGGAAAACACTCAAAATACGACTGGGGAAATGTTGCCTCCTCAAAGAAGAGTAGACCTTAATGAAGTAAATAGAGTCAAGCTTTCAGGATCTTCATTTCCTGATGTGGCATGACTCAAAATGAGAAGAAACAGCTGCAAATATCCATTAATAATCAAAGGTGGAAGGTACGAGGTATGAATCCAGGAAAATTAGAAATCTGCAAAAATGAAATGGAATACATAAACATTGATATCCTAGGCATTAGTGAGCTGAAATGGACTGATATTGGCAATTTTGAATTGGACAATCTTATGGTATTATGCTGGAAATGACAAATTGAAGAGGGATGGCACCATGTTCTTAGTCAAAAAGAGCATTTCAAGATCTATCCTGAAGTACAACACTGTCAGTGAGAGGATAATATCTATATACCTACAAGGAAGGCTACTTAATAAGCTATTATTCAAATTTAGGCACCAAAGGCTAAGGCAAAAGATGAAGAATTTGAAGATTTTTACCACCTTCTGTAGTCTGAAATTGGTTGAACATATAATCTGGATGCAATGATAATTACTGGTGATTGGAATGCGAAAGCTGGAAACAAAGAAAGATCAGTAGTTGGAAAGTATAGCCTTGGTGATAGAAACAATTCCAGAGATTGCAGGATAGAATTTTGCAAGACCAATGACTTCTTCCATGTCATTAAGAAGAAGTGAAGTGGATGGAGTCAAGCTTTTATGACCTTCATTGCTGATGTGGCACAATTTGAAGTGAGAAGAAACAGCTGCAAACATCCGTCAATAATCAGAACATGTAATGTACGAAGTATGAATCTAGGAAAATTGGAAATCATCAAAAGTGAAATGAAACGTGTAAACACCAATATCCTAGGCATTAGTGAGCTGAAATGGACTGGTATTGGTCATTTTGAATGGGGCAATGACATGGTTTACTATGCCAAGAATGACAACTTGAAGAGGAATGACCCTGCATTCATTGTCAAAAAGAACATTTCAAGGTCTATCCCGAAATACAATGCTGTCAGCGATAGGATAACATCCATATGCCTACAAGGAAGGCCAATTGATACAACTATTATTCAAATTTATCCACCAATCATTGAGGAAAGAGATGAACAAATTGGAGATTTTTACCAACTTCTGCAGTATGAAATTGATCAAACATGCTATCAGGATGCATTGGTAATTACTGGTGATTAGAATGCGAAAGTCGGAAACAAAGAAGAAGGGTAGGTGGTTGGGAAACATGGCCTTGGTGATAGAAATTATGCTGGAGATTGAATGATAGAATTTTGCAAGATTAATGATTTCTTCAATGCAAATCTTTTTTCACCAACATAAACAGCAACTATACACACAGACCTCGCCAGATGGAATACACAGGAATCAAATCGACTACATCTGTAGAAAGAGATGATGAAAAAGCTCAATATCATCAGTCAGAAGAAGGTCAGGGGATAAGTGCAGACCAGACCATCAATTACTCATATGCAAGTTCAAGTTGAAACTGCATAAAATTAGAAAAAGTCCATGAGAGCCAAAGTATGAGCTTGAGTATATCCCAATTAAATTTAGAGACAATTCCAAGAATAGATTTGATATGTTGAACACTAATGACCGAAGACCAGAAGAGTTGTGAAATGACATTAAGGACATCATATATGAAGAAAGCAAGAAGCCATTAAAAAGACAAGGGAGAAAGAAAAGACCTAAAAGAATGAAGAGACTCTGAAATTTGCTCTTGAACTTTGAGTAGCTAAAGCAAAAGGAAAAAATGATCAAGTGAAAGAATTGAAAACAGGATTTCAAAGGGTGCCTTGAGAAGACAAAGTATTATGAAGATGTGCAAAAAGTTGGAGATAGAAAGGCAAAAGGGAAGAACACACTCAGCATTTCTCAAGCTGAAAGAACTGAAAAAAAAATTCAAGCCTAGAGTTGCAATACTGAAGAATTCTACAGGGAAAGTATGAAACAATGCAAGAAGTATACAAAGAAGATGAAAGGAATACACAGAGTCACTATACCAAAAAGAATTGGCTGACGTTCACCCATTTCACAAGGTATATATGATCATGAACAGATGGTACTCAAGGGAAAAGTCCGAGCTGCTCTAAAGGCATTGGTGAAAAACAAGGCTCTGGGAATTGACCGAAGACCAGCTGAGATGTTTCAACAAATGAACCCAGCACTGAAGTGCTCACTTGTCTATGTCAAGAAATTTGGAAGGCAGCTACCTGGGCAACAGACTGGAAGAGGTCCATATTTATGCCTATTCTCAAGAAAGGTGATCCAACAGAATGCGGGAAGTATTGAACAATATCATTAATATCACATGGAAGCAAAATTTTGCTGAAGATCATTCAAAAGCCACTGCAGCAGTAGATCAACAGGGAACTGCCAGAAATTCAAGCTGGATTTAGAAGAAGATGTGGAACCAGGGATATCATTGCTGATGTCAGATGGATCCTGACTGAAAGTAGAGAGTACCAGAAAGATGTTTACTTGTGTTTTATTGACTATACTAAGGAATTTGACTGTGTGGATCAAAACAAATTATGGATAACACTGTAGAGAATGGCACTTTTGAAACACTTAATTGTGCTCAAGAGGATACAGCACTGACCCACACAACAAGAACAAGAGGATACTGCATGGTTTAAAGTCAGGGAAGGTGTGGGTCAGTGTTGTATCCTTTCACCATACTCATTCAATCTACATACTGGACTCTTTGAAGAAGAACAGGGCATCAGGATTGGCAGAAGACTTATTAACAACCTGCGTTATGCAGATAACACAACCTTGCTTGCTGAAAGTGAAGAGGACTTGAAACACTTACCGATGAAGATCAAAGACCACAGCCTTCAGTATGGATTACACCTCAACACAAAGACAACAGAAATCCTCACAACTGGACCAATAAGCAACATCATGATAAATGGAGAAAACATTGAGGTTGTCAACGATTTCATTTTACTTCAATTCACAATCAATACCCATGGAAGCAGCAGTCAAGAAATCAAAAGACTCATTGCATTGGGCAAATCTGCTACAAAAGATCTCTTTAAAGTGTTGAAAAGCAAAGATGTCACCTTGAGGGCTAAGGTGCGCCTGACCCAAGTCATGGTGTTTTCAATTGCCACATGTGGATGGGAAAGCTGGAAAATGAATAAAGAAGAGCAGAGAAGAATTGACACCTTTGAATTATGTTGTTGGCAAAAAATATTGAATATATTATGTACTGTCAAAAGAAGGAACAAATATGTCTTGGAAGAAGTACAATCTGAATGCTCCTTAGAAGCAAGGATGGTGAGATTACGTCTCACATACTTTGGACATGTCCTCAGGAGGGATCGTTGCCTGGAGAAGGACATCATGCTTGGTAAAATAGAGCATCAGCAAAAAAAGAAGACTGTTGATGAGGTGGATTAACACAGTGGCTGCAACAATAGGCTTAAGCGTAGCAACAATTGCGAGGATGGCTCAGGATCAGGTAGTATTTCATTTTGTTGTGCATGGGGTCACAGTGAGTTGGAATTGACTCAACAGCATCTAACAACAATAACGACCTCCTCATTGCAAATATATTTTTTCAACTATACACGTGATCCTTGCCAGACAGATGGAATGCAGAAGAATCAAATTGACTACATCTGTGAAAAAAGATGATGGAAAAGCTCAATATCATCAGTCAGAACATGGCCAGAGGCTGACTGTGGAACAGATTGCTCCGCAAATTGCTTGTGTGCAAGTTCAAGTTGAAGCTGAAGAAAACTAGAAAAGTTCAGGAGACCCAAAGTACGAACTTGAGTATATTTCACCTGAATTTAGAGATCATCTCAAGAACAGATTTGACACATTGAACACTAATGACAGAAGACCAGATGAGTTGTTGAATGACATCTAGAACATCATACATGCAGAAAGCAAGAGGTCATAGATAGATGATAGATAGATAGATGATAGTTTTTTTTTTATAGGTGATAGATAGATATATATATATTTGTGTAGATATATCTATGAGATTGTACAGTGTGTAAGTGTTATGGTTGATAACCAAAAAGATTGGCAGTTGGAACCCACCAGCCACTCACTGGAAACCCTTTGGGGCATTTCTACTCTGTCCTACAGGAATTGACTGGAAAGCAACGGGTTTGGTTTTTTGGTTTACATATATGTATACATACACAAAAAACACACACATTCTACATTCTTGTTTACTCCTTAGCCTAAGTATATGGTTATTATTAAGGTAAATAATGGCCATACATCAAATATTCTAGGACAGTTCTGTTTGATTACTACTGTCCTATGGTACAATTCAGTTTAACATTTATTGGAGATTTTTAATAAATTTTAAACAAAACATTATTATTGACTTATTATTATCATTACAACATTATAATAAATAAAGATGGGTTTGGTTATACTTCCAGTTTTTCTCATGGTTTCAATAATGTGCGGTAATTAAATGCATTAAACAGATATTTCACTTTAATATGAGATTTAGTCTGAAAGATGGTTATTGATAACCATCTCTCTTTTCATTTTCCCACGCAAAATACTAACAACTCCATTTCAAGGACAGGATGCATAACACTTGAATAAAATAACCAATACTCCCAAAAACCAGCAGCTAGGGAGAATTAACCCTCTGGTCTTTTAGGATGGACCGGGATAAGTATTCAGCTCCTTGGCTGGTTGTTTATAACAGCCAGTGATGGTATTATCCATACCACAAACTGCAATATGCACAGGTTTGCTTGGTCACAATCCAGTGAGTCAGTGGTAAACATGGACAATTACAGATTTGTTTTCTACAAGACATGTGTAGACGTACAGAGAGAGTTGTTCAGGTATAGAGCACAGAGAACCCTCCTGATACTGTTCCTACAGTTTTTTGTTTGTTTGTTTGTCATTTGTCATATGGCATCAATCTTTACCTATTCATTTCATTGTGGGGCAATGCATTTTTATTTTTCAGTAAAGTCTTTTGACAGCAATGAGTTTAAGAAAGCCAAAATTAAACAATTAAAAATTAGGGACTGAATTTCTATTTCTCTAGAATATTGATGATGAATGTGTATTTTGTGTGCAAATGTCAGCCAGCTTTTCTCATCCTCCGTGAGAGTTGTGGTGATATCTTTTGCCGCTGAAAACCAGAAGTTTCAGGTCTCATCTACTTCAAAAGTTAATACTTGCTTGTGATAGCTGACCTTCAGGAAGGCCCCCAATAATTTCTGCCTCTTGGCATCCCTGCCCTGATGTAGTCCTCTCCACACAAGGCTTGGTTGGTTTGACGAATAACACATGGCAGACACAGTGGTATGTTACATTAAAAATTAGGCTATCCAAAAGCCTGATTAACAACAAAGGATAGATAAATTGGACTTCATAAAAATTAAAAACTTTTGTGCATCAAAGAACGTTATCAAGAAAGTGAAAATCCAACCTACAGAATGGGAGAAAATGTTTGCAGATCTGATGAGGGTCTAGCGTCAAGAACATATGAGAGAAAGGTGTATTATTTGGAATCTACTGGTTAAGGAAGCCATGACAAAAGAATAATTCAAAACCTTTTAAGGCTATATCTAAACGTATCTTCCTCTATTTTTGAGGTCTTAGAGACTACGCACGTGAGGGCAAATAAAGCATGTGGCCAACACAAAGCTCATTTGCTGAAGTCATTTCTTCCCAAATCCCCTGATATACTGTAAGGAACTATTAGAAAGAAAGTATGAAAGATATTTTTCCTTTGTGTCTGGTGAAACTGCTTTGAAAAGGCAGGATTTTCTCAGAGCTTACTGGGATACTTCACCTGTACCAGTCTAGGGAGCCCTTTCTGTCCTTTCTACATCAAACCTGGAGCAGCCAGATGCAGCTTTGTGAGTGGGGAAGGAGGAGCAGAATAGTAAGTTGAGACCTAGTGAAAATATAATGATAAATGTCTTCTGCATTGCAGAGTTTTAAGCCTAAAGTAGACCTGAGGAAGGTCGGAGTCACATGATTTCTAGACTGTATAATTTGGGTGGTCAGTCATCCCAGTTTTCTCGAGGCTGTCCTGGTTTTAGCACTGAAAGTCCCCTGTCTCTGGAAACCCCTCAAACCTGAATTGTTGGAAACCTTAGCTACAACTTAGCCAGTTGCCTTCGAGTCAATTCCTATTCATGGTGATCTCACATGTGTCAGAGTAGTACTGGGTCCACAGGGTTTTCAATGGCTGATTTTTCAGGAGTAGATCACCAAGCCTTTCTTTCACGGGACCTCTAGGTGGAGTCAAACCACCAACCTTTCATTTAACTGCTGAGTGCTTAACCATTGGCACCACCCAGGGACTCCAAGCTGTTCCTTAAGTTTTGTTAAATAAATAGAGAAAGCTATGAGAACTGATATTCCAGCCAAAGAAGTGAGAATGAAATTGAAGAATGCATGAAGAGAATGGGATTAAAAATGTAGTTGTAAGAAAAAATACATTTGCTTTCTGCCTGCACCAGCTCATTCAACAAACTACTTCCACTTGTCTATTTGCCAATACTACTCGCTCAGTTATCAACCATGTGGAAGAAATGCTGAGAAGAGTTGTGAAGAAAGAATAAAACAAAAAGAAATTGTTGATCACATTGTGAAGACCTCACTTACCTATCTATCTGTATCTATCTCTCTGTTGTACATCGTATTGCTATGAGTCGGAACTGACTTGATGGCACCCAACAACATCATCTCTCTAGCTATCAAAATTTATGTAAATGACTGTGACACTATTCTACATTTTTTTCACTCATGCCTTTTGCCCAATGTAACAGAGAGATGAGGTTTAAACATTGCAACCACTGCAGTAGTGCACAGAATATCTATCTACTTAATTTGGTAACGGAGAAGCATAAGCAGGTCTCTGCTTGGAAGTAAAGTAAACTCAACATACCATGGGAATAGAATGGTCTTTTAAAAAACAAGATCTAATTAAAAATTATGTAATGGGTACATGTTATCATGAGGGATCAGTCCTGGGAGAAGGACATCATGCTTGGTAAAGTACAGGCTCAGCAAAAAAGAGGAAGACCATCAACGAGATGGATTGACACAGTGGCTGCAACAATGGGCTCAAGCATAATGACAATTGTAGGTATGGCGCAGGATGGGGCAGTGTTTCATTCTTTAGTACGTAGGGTTGCTATGAGGTGGAACTGACTCTATGGCACTTAACAACAACAACAATCTTGAAACCAGTGCTTATCTGGTTCTATACAATCACTGCATTTTACAACAACACACACACACAAAATAAAATAAATAAAATCATTTTCACGTATAATTTCACTGTATTAGGTCCAAAACCTGCATGGCAAGTGAAAATCCTGTTTTTACTAGGAGCAATGTACCTGGTGAAGTAAACATATAGGGAATGGCCCAGTATCACATCAGATATCAATAAAAACAGTAATCATACAAGAATATATCCACTCCAGCTGAATTGGAGTATGAATGAAATCATGTGCTTACGGTTTCCAAATCTTTTTTTTTTTTAACTATGTTAATCATTTTAAGTGGGTAAAGATTGATTTTTATTATTTTAAAGTATTTAGTAACAGTTTAAAATAACAAAATAAAGCCTATTCTGGCATAATTGTCTGGATTACTAAAAAAATGAAACAGGTAGCAAAATATCTTTAAAGATTGTTACACTGTAGTATACTTTTTCAGCTGAACACTTCTATGCCTGTCCTGACATTTTAATAATCACTCCTTATTTCAGTCTCACCTCTTGATTCACTTCTGGCCATTTCCTTGACGATGTCAGTAATCTTAACAATTTGTTAGCAGGGAACCGCAACTTTTACATCAATAGCGCAACAACGAAAAGAAACTAATAAATACCACATTTGTTCTTATTTTTCTTTTGGATAATCTAGAAAACAGAGCTGCAAGGGAGTATTTCATGGTGTCTTCCTGCTGAGCAATTTTGAGTCCCTTTTAATAGACTCCAAAATATCACTGAAGCAGGCAGAGCAGGAGATTGAAACCTATTAAGACAGGTAACGCTTCATTTTCCACAGGCCTCTTGTTGAGGAGAGGTCATTTGAAAAAAAAAAAAAGGAGAAGAAGAACTTTCCATAATATAGTTAACATTTGATGTTAAATGAAAAATATCCATGTCTTTCCTATCCAAAACTTAGCAGTCGTCACAAACAGTAATGTAATAAATAAAAATATCATCAAAAAAAAAAAAAAAGTCTCCATTAATACCCTTTGGGTGGGACAACTTTGAGGCAATCTGAGAGTGCAGGGACTCCAGGTATTCACCTTAAATTTACCCCCATCCCTAGGGGCTATTGGGTTGGTCTGGAAATATCCTGAAGCCTGAATTCTTTGTGAGAATTTTCAGCACTTCTGCTTCCAGGCTCAGCAGGAAACCCTATAAGCAAGGCCTTTCATGTGGTATTTCAACATTTCTCACTCCAGTCTCTGAATGAAATGGAAACAAACCTTGTCTATGTTTATTAAAGCCCTAGAAGGAAGGTTGAGTTTCAAGACTGTTCGTCCAAGAGTGAGAAAGGTCGGTCTGGGAGTTGAAAAGAAATAACAAAACTTATTCTCATCCCACTTCAATTTTTCTTTAAGCTGATCTCCTCATTCCTAACGGGGATCCATGGTGTTGGCAACCAGGCATTCGTGCTAGCGATTACCTTTCCACAATTATTTTCCTTAGGTTTACGCACGTCTTTATGTCTCGTAAGAATAGATTCCAGGAGATGTGGGCTAGTACTAACATTAGCTCTTGTTTATAAGCAGATCACATCCATCAGTAAATTACTGTATTCCAAGTGTATTTTCAAAATCAAATTGTCATTTCAAGTACATAAATGCAGCTAAATGTTTTATTATGCATTGAGGCATTATAATAAAAACCTACTCATTCGTATTTTCCAGTTAGAGATTTAAATTCCTAACTTGGCATGTGATTAAAGTTTAAAGTACTTACATCTGCATTATCTAGTATGATTCACGTAATTCTGTGGTAGAGAAATAGTGTTACCTCCATTTTACAAATGAGGACGACGCAGTTTATGATGAAGTGACTTGCTTAAGAAAAAGAAGCTTACTAAGAGCAAGCGCTATCACTGGAAACGAGGTCATCTGACTTTATGTATAGGGCACATTCTTTCAAAGAAAGTTCTATTGGGTTCAGAATATATGTTGCAGCATTGATATAGAATTCAAAGTCCAGATACCTTCCTTCAAGGTGCTTATTGACAAGTTGGGGCAACAGGACATGTATATGTTTATGATGACAAGGAACAGAAGACAATGTCAAATGAATAAACAAATAATAGTCATGATTATTCTGAGAAGGAAGAAATCCCATGCCCTAAGGAAGGGAGAATAGACTTCACAGGGAACGTGATTTTGATGCATTTCTCACCTTGCCATACAACCCCCTCTACACTTGCTTTTTGGGAGCAGATTGCCAAGCTTGTCTTCCAAGATGCCTCTACTTGTGTTCCAACCACCAACTTTTAGCTAATATTTGAGTGCTTAACTGTTTGTGCCACCCAGGGACTCATTAAGGACAACAGTAACCTACCCAATATCACACAGCTAGAAAATGAAACTTTAGAACTGGAATTGAGCTCTGCCTGACTCCATAGCCTGAAATATCAGCCACAGCACATACCATCAGGTGGAACAAATCAAGGTATAAAAATTTGCCTATTAAGTGTAGTTCAGTATGGTTGAGAGACCTTTCCAGTGAATCTGTAGTGCTCCATTGAAACTGGTTCTTCATAGTGGCAGTAAACATGCTTCCCTTCAATGAATTAGAATGAGAACAGAAACTATTCTGAGGAAAAATAGCTTTTAATCATAAAGTCAAGACCATCATGCTTGCAAAACAATTCCTTTAATTTGTGTGTATTTAATTTGCCACGATGACGGTTAATAGTCACATGTATCTTTACATTTTACGTACAAATTTTAAGTGTTGTTAACAAAACTAAAATAAATCCAAGTGATTATCCTTAATCAATTTACACATTCTGTGTGCCTGTAATGGGAAAATAGAACTGTTTTTCTTCACAATTCTGCAACTGAACAAATAGAAAAATTTTTATTTGATATGGAAGGAAGAATTGAGAACTATATCTGTGCTTATTTCTTGTATCAAAAAAAAATTGTATTACCTTGGTCATATTTCCTAAATAATTCCCTTCATTTGTAAAATGGGAGTAATATTAGGTCATGCTCCATGAGACATGAGATAAGGCAGAATGAATTTATCTCTACCTCAAAGGAATAGTATAAACTAAGTCACAGTATCTAAACTTCTTTTTCTGATTGAGATCCAATCTGCCAAAGTGATAAAGAAAACTTGTGATGGGAAAGCAAAGCAAGAGTGAGCCTGCAAAGATGACCCTCTGCTGTGTTACACAGAATGTGTTCAACCTCTGTCATGGTTTCCAGAATAAACACTAGATTCCATATCTTCAGTGGAAACAATTGGCACCAAGAAGAAAACAGAATGTTTGATGGACAGAATTCCTCCTTTTCAATCAGCTGTTTTGGAATTGTGGAGACACAACTATACTATCCAGTATGATGTGCCAAAGGAATTAAAATCAATATATGCAGATATCAAACTTGGCTTAATCCTTAAATTTCTCTTGAATGCTCTCTTTAAAATTCTCCCCTCACACCTGTGATCAATTAATTTTTACAGGGGGAAAAATAAGTAAGGCATAGGAAGCCTTTTTGAAAACTTTCTGTATTTTTAGATAGAAAGTAAAAAGTGCATAAGTAGGCTACTTAACTAATAAAAGGAAATCAATCAACTATGTCTTCAAGCAATCTTGTGCCTCCATGCCTTGGTTAAAAGAGTTAAACTTCCAGAAAGTATTTTGAAATTAGCAAGATATCAATGTCTTCTTTGTATATTAAATTAATTAAAGTAAAAAAAAAAAAAACCTGAGACAATCTTTCAGATGAAAGCATTGCAAACAAATAGAGCATTTGGATGATCATTGAGTAACCTTTCCTGTCTCCTTTCATGTGTTGCTCTGGGAACGTATTAATCTTTAAAGCCCTCTTACATTATAAATATTGCTTATGGCACAAATCATGCAAATTTATCCCCCTTTCATTACTTCAGAGTTTCCCAGGTCAAGAGTTATCGTTTAGACAACATCAACTACTTTGACTAAACCGTATTATATATCTATGTCAGTTCACATTCAAATACATAATGTAGCACCATGATAAATCCTTCCTAGCCTTTGGCAAAGGTAGCAACGTGGGACTCTGTTTAAAAGAGAGGGCTTTTTATGGTTTAAGTGAACAGTTTCCAGGGAGTTAAGCAAATAATAAGCTACCCTTATGACCAAAGAACTTTCAAAATAGCAGGAAAAGATGCCAACGGTGTTAGAACCAGAGTGTGTAAAAGAAAACTGTACTACAAATACCCATTAGAGAGGGTGGAAGAATTTTCCACTTATAATGATCTGTCAAGGTGTCCAGAGAGAAACAACATACTGCAGCAAAATTTATGATAAAACGAAATGTAAAAACATTATCTGCAACTGCTGTTAAGTAAATTTATTAAAACTTCATGTCAAGAGGAAAGTGTTCTCTTATGACTATCCCTCTTCTCTCTCCTCCAAAGATTCACATGGGCTTATCACACACCCAGTGCAAACACTCAACTCCCTCACTACATATTTTCAAAATCCTTTCCAGTTGATCAAGTCCAAGAGGACAGAGGAACCTCTCTCTGAAGCAATGAGTAGAAGTTGTAACTTAAAAGCAAGACATGTAATTTATTAACTGGTACACCTATGGAATATAGGGTTGCTATGAGTCAGAATTGACAGCAAAGGGTTTGGTTTCAGGTTTTGGTATACCTACAGAATAATTATCATGCATGTTGTCTTTTAACATAATAATAAATTCTTGTTTCAATTATTCACTTCATTTTAGGGATTGCTGTTCAGAAATCCCTCTTGTTTGTGGTCAATTCAAGAAATAAAACTCTATTTTATTTAACCTTAGAGTTATGGAGCCTACAATGAATCACTTGACTTATAATGATAAGAGCTGTTAAGGATTGAATTGTGTCATCCAAAAAGACACAGTGAACTCCTAACCTTTGAAGGTGAACTTGGCCTTTCACGGTGTTATTGATTACATTAACTTGAGGTTCTACTGGAGTGAGGTGGGTCCTAATTCAATATGAGTGTTGCCCTTATACAAAAGAAGAGATATATAGACAGAGGTCAGAGAGGGAAGACAGCCGTGTGAAGATGAAGGCAAAGACTAGAGTGATCTACAAGCCAAGTAAAGCCAAGAACTGACTGCCATCACCAGAAGCTAGAACAGAGGCATGGAACAGATTGTTGGCGCTCTCAGAAGGAATCAACCAGGTACATACCCTGATTTTGTAGAAAGCTAGAATGCTCCTTAGAAGCAAGAATGGTGAGACTTCCTCTCACATACTTTGGACAATGTTGTCAGGAGGGACCAGTCCCTGGAGAAGGACATCATGCTTGGTAAAGCAGAGGATCAATGAAAAAGAGGAAGACCCTCAATGAGATGGATTGACACAGTGGCTGCAACAATGGTCTCAAACATAATGATTGTGAGGACTGCGCAGGACCAGGCAGTGTTTCTTTCTATTATACACGGGGATTGTTATGAGGTGGAACCAATGCTACAGCAACGGGTTTGGTTTGTTTTTTTTTGGTATAACTCTATAAGGAGCCCTTGTGGCATAGTGATTAAAGCACTTGTCTGCTAACCAAAAGGTCAGTGGTTTGAACCCACCAACCACTGTGCAAGAGAAAGGTATGGCAATCTGTTTAAAGATTTATAGCCTTGGAAACCCTATAGGACAGTTCTATTCTGTCCTATACGGTTGCTATGAGTCGGAATCAACTCAATGGCAATCCATTTGTTTTTTTAGGGGGAGTTTATAACTTTATTGAGGAGCCCTGGTAGTGCAGTGGTTAACCATTTGCCTGCTAACTGAAAAATTGGTGGTTCTAACCCACCAGCTGTCCCAGCCTCTCCACTAGAGAAATATGTGACAGTCTGCTTCTATACACTTTACCCAAAATCATCTGCTGTCAGAGTTGATTCTGACTCATAGCTACCCCATAGGGTTTCCAAGGCTGTAGATCCCTAAGAAAGTAGACTGCCACCTCTTTCTCCCTCAGAGCTGCTGGTAGTTTTGAACCACCCACCTTTCAATTAGCAGTTGATCCTTTAACCACTGTGCCACCAGGGCTCCTTTCTATAAAGATTACAGCCTTGGAAACCCTATAGGGAAGTTCTACTCTGTCCCATAGGGTTGCTATGAATCAGAATCAACTCTGTGATAATGTTTTTTTTGTGTGTGTGTTTTATAATTCTATTGAAGGAGATCTGGTGGCTTAGTGGTTAAGTGCTCGACTTTGAACAGAAAGGTCAGTGGTTTGAATCCACCAGCCACTCTGCAGGAGAAAGATGTGGCAGTCTGCTTTAGTAAAGATTACATCCTTACTAAAGGGGCAACCCTACGGGGCAATTCTACTCTGTCCTTATGGGGTCACTAAGAGTTGAAATCAACTTGATAGCAATTTTTTTTTTTTTAATAACTCTATTGACCTAACTATTCTTGATGTTCTCATTTTGCAGTTTAAAAAAAACCAAAAAACTAAAGCCTGAAGAATGTAAAGAACTAGGTCAAGGTCACACAGCCAGTGCACCTAGTGACTTCTAGGATCAGACATCAGGAATTTAATAACAAGCCCTTGCTCTGACCTCATCTCTCTGTTGCCTCGAGGGATCTATAATGAAAGACATACTAAAGCACAAAAGTTTGGCCTCTTTGAAGATATTAAACATAATTTATTGAGGACAACTACCAAAGGAGAGTCACTGAGCAGAATGGCCTCTTTGGAGTAAGTGCCTAATTGCCACTAACAACAAAATCAAATTCTTGTTAGGAGATGTGAAGCCTGGTACGGTTGCAAAGGGGTGAATTGTGTGGCCTTATATTCACATTTCTTATAGTTCATAGATTGACTCCACACACAAGTCAGTGCTGGGTGATTTTTTAGTTTTTTTTGTGATGGTGATATAATGATAACGCAGATGGAACTGATGAAGAAAAATAACTTCTCTTTGTTAGTTACAAACAAAACATAAACATGGTTTGTTAGATGACATGAATCAAAAACACTGGCTGAGAGTTCATCTTTTAATTTCTGTTTGTGAATGAGAGAATCCTGGAATTTTGGAGAACTACGCTGAATTAAAGGTGACCTAAAATATACAGCGTCTTAGTGACTAGGGAGAACTGCTCCACAAAAGCCTATCACTGCTAGTAATTTAATTTCTTGTAAAGAAGATAAGCAGGGCTATTTGTCATTCTACCTTGAGGAACAGGGTTGCATCTCTATGGTTTTAAACATGACTATGTGGTCTGGGGAGAGTTTGTAACAACTCCTAAGGAAGTTCAGAGATAAATGCAAAATGAAGCTAAAATATCAAAAGAAAAACCTTTCTAATCATCAATTGGTTCTTGATAGGGTAGGCCTCATTTTCAATTCCTGTTATTATATATGGGTCAACAAAACGAAAGGGTGTAACATGATTTAAACTTGAAGCAACTGCTCAATAACACTGAATTATTTTCTCATGTCTACATTTTAACTCATTGCTGAATTCAGTTGAAGGGTCTTCTGGAAGAACTTCTAGAAGGTAATCAGAAGTACTGTACTGTATACAGTTTCAATTTCAAGTTTAGTCCAGGATATTGCATAAATTGGAAATTCTCTAAAAGCTTTGTATACTGATTCTTCATTAAATTACTTGAATAATGTCACTGATGACTTTGTCGACTTTCTTGAAATCATAGGGCCTGGTTGATCTTTCAATGTTATACCTGAATGTGGTATTATGTGTAAAAACAGTCTTAAAGTTCCCCTAGACTTTGGTCTCTGACATCAGAGAGCCTGCAAGATGTGGTCACCTGGGGACAACTGAAGGACTAGGTAAGGAAGTCTCAGAGAGGAGCTGGGAGTCCCTGCTGGTGCTCCTTGAACAAAGAGAACCACGGACCACTGGCTGTTCCTTATCACCTCTACAAAGAAATTACTCCCACCTCATCCCAAATCTAAGACCTGCTATCTACAGACTTAAAGACACTCCCTTAGACATGATGCCATGAGTCAGAATTGACTTGACATCAACAGTTATGGTTTTTTGGCATTAATATTGGTGAAGTACTTACTCTGTATGTAATATATACAATTGGTTTACATTGGATATATATTTATTTTTGTATTTAATACTACTCAAGTGTGTTCTTCCCTTTTCATATTGCTTTTAATAACCAGTGAGTCAATAAAAACAATCTACCTTTTAACTCAGAATGTTAAAACTAATTTCCTAAACTCTAATCCCCAGCGTGTATTACTAGGCTCTTTTCCTTCTGTGGAGATGCCACCACAGAACTCTGCCTGTCTGTCCAAGGTTCTCATGTAACTTCAATTCTTAAATCACTTCTCTATTTAACACTATAATAAATTGCACCAATTCAAATTCCTTTAAACTTAATTTAGTTTCAGTTAAGTGTTAAGATTGGTGACATAGTGTACTGGAAATAGAGTGACTGTTGAGTCTCTCAGTAAACATGTATTACTATGTATTTCTACTTCTTTTAGCCTTGAAAAGTGGCAAGGGGTATTTTTCAGTGCAAAAATAAGCTACATTAAATCCAAGGAAATTAGAAAGGAGGGAGGAAGGGAGGGAGTAAAGGAGGAAGAGAGGAAGGAAGGAAAGAAGGGAGGAAGGAAGGAAGGAAGGAAGGAAGGAAGGAAGGAAGGAAGGAAGGAAGGAAGGAAGGAAGGAAGGAAGGAAGGAAGGAAGGAAGGAAGGAAGGAAGGAAGGAAGGAAGGAAGGAAGGAAGGAAGGAAACACATTTCTCACCTGTACCTTAAATGTCTCAATAATTGTTAAGATATAATCCATATCATATATTTCACAAACATTTAGTGATTGGTACAAATCATTGTTCAACTCTTTCAAATAGGACTAGTCAAATATAATATAAAAACAAAACAAAACAAAAAAACACCCAATGTCTTCAAGTCCATTCCAATTCATGGTGAAATATAGGACAGACTAGAACTGCCTCTCAGGATTTCCAAGGCTGTAATCTTTATGGGAGCAGTCTGTCATATCTTTCTCCTATGGAGCAGCTGGTGGGTTTGAACTGCTGAATTTTCAGTTAGCAGCCAAGCGCTTAGCCACTGTGCCACCAGGGCCCCTCAATATAATATATAGATAGAGATGGGGACATATAGTTTATAGTATCAGATGACACCTATGAGAAGCAAATTTTACTTTTCCTGACTTTCGAGTGCCAAGTCGAAAAAACAATATTAAGGAGCAGAGCAGGCAATAGTGAAAGAGGAATGACAATAATAATTAAATAAAAAAATAAATTCAGCAGAGGAAGCAGGACAGAAAGGTGGCTTATGTTTTCATTTTAAGGTTTAATTGCAGTTACAAATATTAAAGTTTAATATTTGTAATTAAATATTCTTATATCATTACTTTTGTTTTAAATTTTCATAGCTTTGACAATCCACCAGACAGAAGTGAAGCAAATCAGAAAATCTGAGGTGGAATTGTTATGTCAGGCTATCTAGTGCGTGTGACGGCAAACTTTTTTTTAATAAAGAGCCAGGCAGTAAATATTTTAGTCTTACTGGGTCACACGGCCTATGTTTCTACAACTCAGCTCTGCCATTCTAGCACAAAAGTAGCCATAGACAATACATAAATTAATGAAAGTGACTGTGTTCCAATAAAACTTTATTTTCAAAAACAGGGAACAGTCAGGTTTGGCCCAGGAACCGTAGTTTACCAACTCCTGCTCTAGGGACCAGTCGCCAGTTTCCGTAGGCAACGCCGACTCGTGGAGACTTCACGTGTCAGATTAGAACTGTGCTTTGTCAGGGTTTTCAATGGCTGATTTTTTGGAAGTGTATTTCTAGGACTTTCTTCTGAGGTGCCTCTGGGTGGACTCAAACTTCCAATCTTTTGGTTAGCAGTCAAGCCCGTTAACCATTTGTACCACCCAGGACTCCCAACTCCTGCTCTAGAAAGTAAATAGCCCATTTTGGATGTTGGTTATGATGGAGGATAGCAGGGTGAAAATAGGACATATTTCACTAATTTTTTTCATTGTATCATTTGCATGTTGAACGAAGAGTCATTTCTAGCTACCATTTAAAATCCAATAAAATAAATAGTCCAAGCACATACACTATGCAGAAATTCAGAGACAGTCAGTGTATTTTCTCTTTTGTTTTGAAATGTGTTTGAGACATTAAGTCTGTACCAGGCTAGGGGAGGAGGGCGGGTAGGCACCTCTAAAATCATACCTAATCAACAACTATTCCTAAAACAAGTCATGATTTCTTTTAATGTTGGTTAGTTTGTATGTGTTATCTTTATTTTCCTCTGTCTGGGATTCTTTCTACTTCTACCCATCCTTCAAGATTCATATCAGACATTATTTCTTGGGAAATTTTTTTTTTCCTGCCAAATACTTACCACAAGAATAGATTTTCCTTCCTGTGCCTTTCTTAGCAGTAGATATCTTTAGAAATTATCAAATCATATTGTAATTTTCATTTGCATAGAAAATAATCTAAAATAGGAGTATACATTCTCCAGCTCCATAACATTATTACCTAAAACCTAATTTTGCACAAACCCTTAATTGGTCCTGCACAAGTACAGCCAGAATGCTCCTTACAAGTGAGGGTGGCAAGACTTGTTCTCACTTTCTTTGGACACGTCACCAGGAGGGACCAATCACTGGAGAAAGACATCATGCTTGCTAAGCCAGAGGGTTAGCCAAAAAGATGAAGACTCTCAATAAGATGGGTTTACACAGTGTCTGCAACAATGGATCAAGCACAGCAACAATTGTGAGGATGGCACGGGACAGGGAAACATTTTTTTCTGTTATACATAATGTTGCTAGGAGTTGAAGCCCACTTGAAGGCACCCAACAGCATCACCTGAAGAAAGAAAGGGAGAGAAGAAAAATGAAAAAAGAAAAGTAAGAGAGAAAAAAAAATTAGGGCAGAATAAAGGGAAACAATTGCATTGGTGAAATGATGAATTATGAATTTGAAAATATTAACATTGTATGATTTTGAAAAAGCTACAGCTGATGTTTTATTCACAAAGTATGCTCAGAATACCATTTCAAAACTGGGGAAGCTTTCAAAGATGGTTAGAAATAGAGAGTCACTGCTAATTATTACAAAGAAAACACTGGTTAAAAATATTCCATAATAACTAATGGTACGTTTTTAGAGCTGTTAATTGAAATTTTTAGATGAGAACACTTTGAAGCACTTTTAGCAGCAAAAAAAAAAAAAAATGTTTCCAGGACAGATAGATATGTTGCTTGGTGAATTCACTTAAAAAATGTGAAACATCAATTTGTCTGCTCTCTTATTCTTAGATGGAATAAATAAGTTCACTTCTTAATCACTTATTAAGACTCCCAGAGTTTTCTTCCAATATCATCGACTAAAGAAAACTGAGATGAAGGAAAACAGGTTTTTAATGGGAATACTTTTAGTACATTAATGAGTATACAATCACCAGCTTACAGAATGTTTGTTTATCTTCCAGTATCAAAATGGTTTTAGGCCAATGAGAAACTAAAATCTGGAAAAAAAAAAAATTCTCAAGTTAATGTTGCATATTTTTCATTGGGCTGCTTCCAAAAGAGAAAACATTATATGGAAGATATAGTTGAATTTTATTATTGAAGATAGTAACAATAGTAATTGTGATAATAATGAGGAGAAGGAGAACAGAATCTATGTTTTGAAAAAAGTCTTGTAGTAAATCTGTCTTAATCCAATTAATCCCCGGGAAAGCAACGCCTAAAAATATACTTAACCCAGCTGGAGCAAAGGAGAATGAAGAACACCAAAGGCACAACGTAAATATGAGCCCAAGAGACAGAAAGGGCCACATAAACCAGAGACTCCACAAGCCTAAGACTGGAAGAACTAGATGGTGCCCGGCTACCACCAAAGACTGCCCTGACAGGAAACATAACAGAGAATCCCTGATGGACCAGGAGACCTCAAATTCTCATAAAAAGACCATGCTTAGTGGTCTGACTGAGACTGGAGGGACTCCAGACTTCATGGCCCCCAGACCCTCTGTTAGCCCAAGACTGGAACCATTCCTGAAGCCAACTCTTCAAACACGGACTGGACTGGACTGTAAGACAGAAAATGGTACTGGTGAGGAGTGAGCTTCTTGGCTTAAGTAGACACATGAGACTATGTGGGTAGTTCCTTCTTGAGGCGAGATGAGAAGGCAGAGGGGGACAGGAGATGGCTGAATGGACACCAGGAATACAGGGTGGAGAGAAGGACTGTGCTGTCACATTAGGGGCAGAGCAGCTAGAGGTACATAGCAAGGTATGTATAAGTTTTTGCATGCCAGACTGACCTGATTTGTAAACTTTCACTTAAAGCACAATAAAAAAAAATACACATATATATGTATGCATATACACACACACACACACACACACACACACCCCTATACTTAAAATGTCATTGTTAACATTAAGAGAATATAAGTGATAATTACCCAAGATATTTAGGATACATTTTGGATTTAATTGCTCTTCAAATTCTTTTTCCTCAAGTGGTTAAATATCAGAAGACACATTTTGGAAGCCACATAAATGTCATTTAGCACAAGAATTTAACAATAGCATTTTTGTCCTTCTTTATGTGTGTATTAGTTAAGATTTAAAAACATCTCATTCTTTTCCACTTGTTTTATATTTCTATTCATCTTAATGCTTTTGAGTCTGGAGACATGCAATAAAAATGTTTTCTTCAGAAAATTATCCTAACCTTCCTCCAGGTGATATTAAAACCTCAGTGGGTATTTGTACTTAAAGAGAGCCTGGCCATGATCACGTTCCCTGGTGTAATATCCACACAGGCTATGAGCAGCCTTCTGAATCTCATTCCCCTCTCAGAAGCTGTTGAGTTGGCAGTTTCTGTTGGCTGTCTGCCACCCCATCACCTCAGCCCTCAGTGCTTGCATTTGTGCTGAGCCAAGGCTCCCACTTTCTCTTTTACATTTTTAGCCTTTATCTCTTCTGCCTTCAATGATTTTTATGGATGACCAAACCAGGTCAACTAAGATAAGCCACTGTCACTCTCCACTAAATTTTCCCGTTTTTGAAGAACTGCCCTGAAACTGAACCTTTGCTAAGAATTTCTGATTAGGACGTGGGACACATGACCATATTTTTAGCAGTGTTTCCTCAAATCAAGGGAAGAAGTTAGGGTTCTCAGTTTCAGACCCATTTACTAACTTTTTGACAATGGGGATGTTATTAAATTCTCTAACACCCAGTTTCTTGATTAAAAGAATCAGATTGCAATGCCTGTCTTGCCCGTCTCCAAAGATCCTAGAGAGACTTAAATGAAGTTACATGTGTGAGGGTATTCATAAGTAGCAAAGCATGACTGAATAGAAATGATTTTTTCCTTCTTTCTGAAAGTTAGTCATGACACGATAAACCTTATTCTTTAAAGATCCGATAGCATTTTGTAGATTCAAAGAGTTTTCTTTTTTTCCCACTTTTAAAAGTATAAATGTTTATGCATACTTTGTTTAAAGGAGAAAAGAAAAACAAAATAAAACACTAAGGCCTGGATAGAAATATATATATATATTTAAGAAACAAGGATACTACTGGATTTTTAACATCATTCTGTATCTCCTATCAAAAGTTCTTACAGTTTAATTAATACCAAGGAAGCCCAGAAATTATGCTTCCTAATTGAGTTCAAATTACCCAATAAGCAAGATGTCTTAGGCCGGGTTCTCTAGAGAAGCAAAACTAATAAATCATGTATTTGTACATATATATACAGACAGAGAAAGAGAGATTTATGCCAAGGAAATGGCTCACAAAGTTGTAGAGGCTGGGAAGTACATGGATCAGGCTGGAGGCTTCTCTTAACTCACATAGCTGTGGGGGATAGTGAGCCCAATATCAGCAGGTCAGACAGCAAGCCTCTGGTTCATAGGGCGCAGAGGCCAGTGAACCCCAAGTTCGGCAGGTAAACTGCTAGCTCAAGTCCCAAGAATTGGAGGTCAGATGTACGGGAGCCAGCTGCAGAATCCAGAGCTAGGAAAATCCAGCAAGATTTGCCAGAAAGTCCACATACATTGGATGCAGGCCACACACACAAGGAAACTCCTTTTCAACTGATTTGCTGCTCATAGCAGATATCATGATGGAGGTGATTACATTATATCAAATTTTATTATGGAGGTGATAACATTTTTTATTATGGAGGTGATAACATCATTATATAGCTGCCAAACTACATCATAATTGCCAAACCACTGAGAATCATGGTCCAGCCAAGTTGACACACAACCTTAAACATCACAAAGTAAACATGTGCTTACTTATAGTTACTACCTAATCTGTAGTGAAAAATTTCATATGTATTTTTCATATATAGTGAAATTGTTCACTACAAATTGGGAAGTAAGCAGGAGTTTACTTGCTTACCTTGCTAACTGAGCAATCTGTCCCTGTCAGGGACTGTAAATTTGAAAAGAGGCTTTGATTCTGTAGGAAGGCACTATGGGTTTGGGGGAGAGAGAGATGCCAGCCATTCCTATGAGTAGGATCTTTGGTGGGGTAAAAACATGTGAAATTGTTCACTACCGATGATGTGGTAACCAAGGTAAGCCCCTGTTCCTAACACTCAGAAAGACTCTGTGTCAGAACTAAGGAGAGTACACAAATTTCACCAAATATTGTTAAGACTGAAGCTATGTGAGATACTACCATCTAGTTAGCTATGTGAGGTACTACCATCTACCATCTAGTTAGCAAAGGTAAGTTAGCTCAATAGACAGAAAATGAAAATAATAATGGATTAATTGAGCTAATTCTTGTAGCTAGATGATCACTACTGAAAGATATCATGGTGCCTTCTACAGATGTGTATGCTTTTGTTTAACTTTTTTTCACATCTTTATTAAGGTATAACTGACATATAATTAACTGCATATATTTAAAATAAAATTTGTCTTACGTGTAGTGTAAGAATCCATCACCTCAATAAAGATAATGTACATAGAATATGTATCTTGATTCCCCTTTCCATCCATCCTTTTATTCATTAATTCAATATTTGTTGAGCACCTGCCATGTGTCCGACACTGTTATAGGTGCTGGAAACAAAGTAAAGAAAACAGTGTCTACCATTTTGCAACATGGTGGGGAAAAAGTGAGCTGGGGTAGGCAGAGTAGTGGCTATTATGTTATGTAAGGTAATCAGGGAAATTTTTGTACATATGATGATATTTGAGCAGAGGCCAAACCCATTGCCTTTGAGTCAATTCCAACTCATAGTAACCCTATAGGACAGAGTAGAACTGCCCCCATAAGGCTTCCAAGGAGTGGCTGTTGAATTCGAACCACTGACCTTTTGGTTGCAGCTGTGTCTCTTAACCACTGTGCCACCAGGGGTCCTCTGAGCAAAGAAGTGGAATAAATGGAAGAGTGAGCCACCTGACTTTCTGGCAGAAGGGTGAACAGCAAGTGCAAGGGCCCTGAGGCAGGGATGTGCTCGAGCTTTTGAAAGCCTAGCCTTCTCTCACGTATCCTTTAATACAGAAAGGCCAAGTGAGCAGTTTAATGCAGCAAACTGCACCATACCTACTGTGCTCAGAGAACTTACAGCCCAGGTCCTATTCTATTCTCCTTCCTCTATAATTCAGCAAAATATCATATGCTAGGGAATTTTATCTTTGCCTTGGAGAGCAAAAACAAAAATCATTGATACTTTGATAATTTGGCAGAGTATTTTTGGGCTTCTCTCTTAATCTAGTATGAAATCAAAGCCTATAATTACATCATTTTGCTTAGGCAACCTTTAAACACCCTTTAAGGAATATCTTTGTGTAAAGTATAAATTAATCACAATTAATTGTACTTGTAAAGCATAAATTAATCACAATTAATTGTACTTATGGCTGTGTTGGTAATTCTCCTATCACTTATATTTTAAGCAATGTTCATCCATAAACCCATTTTTGTCTTAAAAATTTATCCACTTAGAACTGTCTTTACCAAAAAGCTATATTCTGCAGAGAAGCATGGAAGAGTGAGTTTTTGTTGAAGGAGATTGATATGACACATTGCTATCTCTTAAACAAGTAAACTTATTCTGGGAAATATTAAAAAAAAAATCGTTTTCCATTGATTGAACATGGGCAGATATTTGGGCCGATGTATCATTAATTTACCAGTGATAGAATCACTCTAATCACCTCAACTCAGACCTTGAGTACAAGTATTGGGTTTTGGTTTTACTCCTCCAAAGAGTGCATGTTATTGTTTTTACCTTGCCTACTAATACACCAGAATTTAAAAAATAATAATGACGTACAGGAGAAATCAGAAGAGACAGCCACATTGTTCTCATGGATCTCTCCTCATGAATACTGTCACAAGCATTTCTGTATTGAAAATAATAATGCAGATGTGTTATTTTAGGTTCCTATTGAAAAATCATTTAAAAAATTCAATTTTCTTTCATACAAAAACCTGGAATGGATCTTTCTTCTTTATTTTTTTTCATATATATATGAAACTTTTCCCTACTTCCTTTTGACATCCTAATAAATCTATGAAGTGATTTTATCAGTCTTTAGAATCAGTTTAGTCCTTTCCAAAAGAAACATTGAAATGTAAAATTATTTTTCTTCTCTCTTGCTTGTCAGCCTTTTTTTTTTCTTATGTTCATAATACAGAAAACCACTTGTATTTTCTTGTTAGTTTCCATTATAAATTGCTAAATTGACAGCATTTATTTCTTTTCCAAATATATTTTCTGACAGTGAACTTGGGGGAAAAAAAAAAACTTGTCATCCCATTTTAACATAAAGAAATAGGAACAGATCTCTGAAGCCAAGTCAAAATGTATTGTTTGAAAATTTAGGATTAAATCACAAAATTTAGGAACACGCACATGTTTTCCATCTCACAAAATTACTGAGCTTTTTCTTCAGAATGCTCTTCACGCCAGTCCCCAGAATTATTCTCAAGGCTTCCTGTTCTCCACTCTTATGCAGCATGGAGTCTCATAAGACATGTTCTTCTAACCTGACTCTAATATTGTAATCCAGGATTCTTTCTCATTGATACCTCTCCCCAATTTCCTCTGTTTGCATGGATACTTTGTAGAGTCATTGTGTCCATCCTTATGTGGTAATACCCACTGTCTCAGGCATCCAGTGCTGCTGTAACAGAAATGCCACAAGCAGGTGGCTTTAACAAAGAGAATTTTATTCTCTCACAGTCGAATAGGCCACAAGTCCAAATTCAAGGCGTCAGCTCCAGGGAAAGGCTTTCTCTCTCTGTCGGCTCTGGAGGAAGGTCCTTGTGATGCATCAGTCTTCCCTTTGTCTGGGAGAATCTCAGCACAGGACCTCAGGTCCAAAGGACAAGGTCTGCTCCCTGTGCTCGCTTCCTCCCTGCCCGCTTCCTCTTCCTTTTTATCTCCTGAGAGACTAATGTGGTACAGGCCACATCCCAGGGAAACTCCCTTTATATTGGAGCAGGCAAGTAACCTGAGCAAGAGTGTTACATCCTACCTTAATCCTTTTAACTACAGGCAGAGATTATGATTTATAATACAAAGGAAAATCACAAAATGGGGGATAATCACACATGGCCTAACCAAGTTGACACATATTTTTAGAGGACACAATTCAATCCATTACACCCACAAAGACCTGCCTTTAGACTTTCTCCTCTTTTTCTTTGCTTTCTCCTTTGCAATCCCAAATACGTCTAGAATATCATTTATTACTTCTGGGAAAAAGACACATAAATTTTGAACTTCGTTTGAAACTCTCTTGCAATTGTGGACCCTCTTCTGGAAGGTGTGCTCGATATTTCCATCTCAATATTCAAAAAACACTTCAAATATCACACATCTCCAAATATTTTCTCCTTCTAGCACCAAATGTACATTGAACATAAAAATTAAATCAAGTTTCCTAGAATGTGATTCTGTGACACTTTTTTTTCCCACAAATTTTGAACAGTTCTTCAAACAGCTCTTCAAAATAATATTATTACCTTTCCTAATAAACAACTTTGTTAGAAGTCAGGGGAAGACCCATCTTATATCAAGTGCAAGAAGATGTCAGATAGATTCTGAATGTACGTTAACTATGAAACACACATACCAAAAAATAATATTTATATAAACATTGTTTTAATAACAGCTTGTTGCTAACAATTGAAATGGAAATGGACTTTTTTAAAAAAATTTTTCTGTCACTTTGCAACCATAAATGATCTGCCATCTGCTTTGTGAACAGTAGATTGACTTTCATGCAGTTTCCTGGATAATTGGATCTCAGGTTATTCAGATTAATTTTTCATGTTTAAATCTCATTTTTAATTAAATCTCACTTGACACCTTGTCCATATTTTTGAAGGGTCATTTATGTTATTACTCAGACTTATGGATGATCACAATATCTTATGAGACAAAGCAATCTGCATATTCCATTATAAATATTCTGCTTACCTCTACTTTACATCATTAATAAAGAGTTTAAGAGAGAGCAGAGCTGCCAGTTAATGTTCAAAACGACAGTTAAAAAAAAGTAAAGGAAGAAAATGTAAATCTCATCTTTACCTTCAGTCACAAAACTAAGCATTAACTCTTTTTATATTTTGGTAAATCAAAATAATTTACATATTTGCATCTTCATATATCAACATTTGTGCCCAAAACACTGATAAAATGTAATGCAACACTACAAACTCTGATTTAAATGGAAAAGACTAAGATTATACCTACATAGAACTATGTGCCTTATTACATTCTTTTTACCTACAAGCCAAAAGACCTATCAATAACTGCACAAAACAAAAAAAGTAAAATAATAATAATAATACATGTGTAACACTTTTTAAAATAGTTTTGAAACAAAAACCCAAACCCAGGGCCATTGGGTCGAATCCAAAACATGAGGTGGTAAATATTGTCTCTACCACCTATCCACCACCAATGTGTCCTACTGTGGTGGCTTACATGATGCTGGAAGCTATACCACTGTTTTTTTTTCTGTGGTGAGCAGGTTTTAGTGGAGCTTACAGACTATGACAGACTAGGAAGAAAGAACTGTCAATCTACTTCCAAAAATTAGCCAAAAAAAGCCCTTATGGGTCACAACAGAATGTTGTCTGACTCGCTTACTTTGAGCACGTCATCAGAGGATCAATCCCTAGAGGAGGACATCATGTTTGGTGAAGTAAAGGGCCAATAAGAATGTGGGAGACCCATAGTGAGACGAACTGAACAATAGCCATGACTATGAACTCAAACATGTTGGCGATTGTAAGGCTGACACAAGAATGGGCAATAAGGTGGCTATGAGTCAGAATGACACCACTGAGCTAACAACAACAGCAAGCATTGTCTAGAAACCATTAAACAAATTGCCTAAGAGTCTATATGTTATACCTTCAAATATTACTCCTCCACCCCTATGAGGCAGTTCTACTCTGTCCTACAGGGTCTCTGTGAGACAGAATTAACTCAATGGCAATAAGTATTCTAGCAGTCACACTAGCATTGCCCACCGATTCCTGACCTAAAGCTATAAAAGGCCTTAATCATTACTATTCGAACTTGGTGGTTGGAGAGGAATACTCATTATCAGAAGGTCTAGATAAGCCCAGTGGATAATCAAATGCTTTTTGTGACATGAATAATGCATAAAACTTGACATCAAACTTCTCTGTTATGCTAATACTTGTGGATAAAAGCATGATGAAAAATCGGATATTTTAAATTATCTCAAAATATCTTCCTACAATATTTTATTAATTACAAACTAAAAATGAATAACTTTGCAGTAGGGAAACCTAGCAGACAGCATTGTACTCGAGTAATCAATATTAACAATATGCATAATAGGACAAATGGTAATCCTGATACGATATATTGAGAAAGACACAACATCCCTTCTGTGGTATTTCGACCAAAAGATGTACAGCTGGAATCTAGTCCTGGGGAAATATCAAACAAACTCAAATTGAGGGACACAAAAACCTGTTGCCATCAAGTTGATTCCAACATATAGTGACCCTATAGGACAGAGTAGAACTACCCCATAGAGTTTCCAACAGGTGCCTGGTGGATTCAAACTGCCAAACTTTTGGTTAGCAGCTGTAGTACTTAACCACTATGCCACCAGGGTTTCTAAACTGAGGTACAGTGACCAAAATAACTAGTTTGCATTCTTCAAAATTGTCAAAAACCTGGAAAAAACCAAAAACAAAACAGAGAAACAGTTCCAGTGTATTCAAAATAAAGGAGAAATGACAACTAAAAGCAAAATATGATCTTGGACTGGTTCCTGGGCCAGATTTTTTTTTTCCATAAAGTCCATTTTTCTACGAAGTACAAATCAGGAAAACCAAATACGAGAGAAAGAGAAAGAATGATAAAGCAAATGTGAGGAAATCTTAACATTTGGAGGTTCTGGGTGAAGTGTATATGGAAAGACTTTGCATTGTTTTTGGAGATTCTTTGCACATTTGAATTTATTTCAAAAGAAAAAAAACAAAAGCAAACAGAAATCTATGTTGATCTTTATTCTAAATCTCTTGTGCACAAATAATTGTTCTTCCTTCTTTAAATATATAAATATTGTAAACAATTTTCATTGGCCTTCCGGGCTGAAAAGGATTTTTAACATTATCTAATCCAACACTGCTCCACTTTTTATTTTTAAAAGGTAGAGATACATAGACCCAGGAAGTAAAGTCACTGTGCTCAAGTTCATATAAATATTAAATGGCTGAATTAAAATTTGATATACATTACTCATTTTTTTTCATTTTTTTCCCTAATATATTTTGATCTGTATAAAGGATCTACATAAAGATCTATATATAGAAAACCAAAAGGGAAGAACATGGTTGCCACTTCTCAAGCTTAAAGAACTGAAGAAAAATTGAAGCCTCGAGTTGCAATAGTGAAGCATTCTATGGGCAAAACATTGAACGACACAGGAAGCATCAAAAAAAAAAAAAATGGAAGAGGGAGGGTGGGGCCAAGATGGTGGAGCAGTCAGACCCTTTTTCAGTGGTCCCTCTTATAACAAAGACTCGAAAGAACAAGTAAAACAATTATATATATGACAAGCTACAAGCCCCGAACACCAATCACAAATATAAGAAATCAGACTGAGTAGCAGAGGAAGGGAGAGATAGTTCAGAAGCAGTGAGTTGTTGCTGGACCTGACTCAGTGGGAATAGCTGCCTCTTAGCCCTGACCCCCTGCGAGACCACAGTGGGGCTGGCAGCAGCATTCGGGACGTGGTTTTCTCAAGGCAAGAGAGCCAGTGGCTAAGGACTGAACCCCTGACGTGACCACAGCAGAGCTGGCAGTAGTATTTAGGATTTGGTTTTATCAGTAAGACAGAGTGAGTGGTGCAGGCCTGATCCCCTGGTGTGACAGTGGCAGGACTGGTGGTAGTGTTCAGGATGCATTTTCCACAGTCAGAGAGTGCCTCCAGAATCAGCGAAGAACAGTGCTCTTGGCAAAAGATAATTGCTTGTGTCTAATATTAAGAGAAAAAAAAAAAAACTTTTTTTTTCTTAATATACCAAGTGGATCAAAAAGCACCCTTTTCAAAAGAACTCTTTCCCATTTATCTGGTCCCTCCTCCCTCTGCCCCAGCCCCCAAGCCATCTTCAGTGATGGTAGATTTCCCTGGGCCTGAGAAAGGTCCTGCTGCATACTCCGAGCCATTCTCCCATTCTTAGAAGGAACAAATTAACAAATGTGTCAAAATTAATCTGCCAGGTAAACAAAAGTTTAGGGAATTTGCAAAAACCAAACTAAAACTACAAGAAATACTAAAGGGAGTCTTCCTGTTAGAAAATCAATAACATCAAATAAAAACCAAAGGCTAGAACACAGGACAGAGCAACCAGATATCAGCTCAGATAGGGGAACCACAAAAATAAATCAAGATAAAAAAAATGCTCAAAATAGGTAAACAGTGATGTCTTTATCTAAAAGATTGCAACATTAAAGCAATAAAGAGGGACTAAAAATGTAGTAATAGATCTTTTATATGGAGAGGAAGTCAAGGCAATATAAAGAGATGACAGTTTGGTTTAAACTTAGAAAAATAAGGTTAAATATTAAGGTAACCACAAAGGAGGCTAACAATCCTACACATCAAAATAAAATACAAGAAAAAAACATAAAGACTCAGCAGATACAAAATCAACAATAATGAAAAAGAGAAAAAATAAAAAAACTACTCAGCACAAAAAATTCAGTGGAAAAAACAAACTATCAACAACACACAAAAAAAAACATCAAAATGACAGCACTAAATTCATACCTATCCATAATTACACTGAATGTAAATGGGCTAAATGCACCAATAGAAACAGAGAGTGGTAGAATGGATAAAAAAAAGAAAAAATGATCTGTGTATATGCTGCTTACAAGAGACACACCTTAGACTTAAAGACACACACAAAAAATAAAACTAAAAGGTTGGAAAAAATAAATATCAAGCAAACAACGATCAAAAAAGAGTGGGAGTGGCAATATTAATTTCTGACAAAATGGACTTTAAAGTTAAATCTGCCACAAAAGATAAGGAAGGACACTATATAGTGATTAAAGGAACAATACACTAGGAGGTTATAACCATATTAAATATTTACACACTCAATTACAGGGCTTCAAGATACATAAAACAAACTCTAACAGCACTGAAAAGTGATATAGACAACTCCACAATAATAGTAGGAGACTTCAACACACCACTTTTGGTGAAGGACAGAACATCCAGAAAGAAGCTCAATAAAGATACAGAAGATCTAAATGCCACAATCAACCAACTTGACCTCATAGACATACAGAATGCTCTACCCAACAGCAGCGAAGTATATTTTCTTTTTCAATCCACATGGAACATTCTCCAGAATAGACCACATATTAGGTCATAAAGCAAGCCTTAACAGAATCCAAAACATCAAAGTATTATAAAGCATCTTCTCTGACCATAGGGCCATAAAAGTAGAAATCAGTAACAGAAAAAGCAGGGAAAAGAAATCAAACATACAGAAATGCAGCAACACCTTGCTCAAAAGCTATGGGGTTATAAAAGAAATTAAGGACAGAAAAAAGAAATTCATAGACTCCAATGAGAATGAAAACACTTCCTATCAGAACCTTTGGGGCACAGCTAAAGCAGTTCTCAGGGGTCAATTTACAGCAATAAATGCATCCATCCTAAAAGAAGAAAAGGCCAAAATCAAAGAATTATCCCTCCAACTTGAACAAATAGAAAGAGAACAACAAAAGAAACTCTTGGGTACAAGAAGAAAGCAAGTGATAAAAATTAGAGCAGAATTAAGTGAAATAGAGAACAGAAAAACAATTGAAAGAGTTCATAAGACCAAAAGCTGGTTTTTCGAAAAGAGTAGCAAAATCTACAAACCACTGGCCAAACTGAGAAAAGAAAAACAGGAGAGAAAGCAAATAACCCAAATAAGAAATGAGATGGGCAATATCACAACAGACCCAACTGAAATTAAGAGAATCATATCACATTACTATGAAAAATTGTACTCTAACAAATTTGAAAACCTAGAAATGGATGAATTCCTAGAAACACACTCCTGTCTAAACTAACACAGAGTTAGAACAACTAAATAAACCTATAACAAAGGAAGAGTTTGAAAAGGTTATTTAAAAACTCTCAACAAAAAAAGCCCTGGCCTTGATGGCTTCACTGGAGAATTCTATCAAACTTTCGGAGAAAAGATAACATCACTACTCATAAAGGTATTTCAGAGCATTGAAAAGGATGGAATACTCCCAAACTCATTCTATGAAGCCAGCATTACCCCGATATTAAAACCAGCAGAAACAGCAAAACGTCCAGCATAAGGAGTCCTGGTGGTGGGGTGGCTCAGTGCTCAGCTGCAAAGGTGAGTAGTTTGGGTAACCCATGAACCTTGCAAATGATGGGGATAAACATGATCTTTAGTGTGTATATACATAACGACATAGGCTTAAGTAAAATGCTGAAATATGCTAAAGTATAATAATTAAATTAGAGACAGTACAAAGAGAAATGTAATATAGGATCAGAAGGTACATATAGGTTGAGCCATATGAAATTATCATTTTTTAAAAGGTCAGGTACCAACGATTTCATAGAATTCAAATTATATTTCAAATAGGGATTGGAAAGTGAGAGGAGAGGATAAGAAAGTAAAAATAAAAGAAAGAAATATTTTATTTTATCCAGATAGGAAAGGGGAGAAGGAGAGAAACAGAGTATTTTGGTTGAAAGGATAGTTGACATTTGTTTTCATGTAACAGTAGAGAAATATATGTTTGATCTGAATTATCAGGAGAGGAAATAAATGGGAGAAAAGTGAAGACTGACGAGTAACTTAAACATAAGCAAAGAAAAAGAAAACAACAAAGAAAGATAAGCAATAAATCTGAAGTAAGATGGAAAGAATAAAGCAAGTGTGTCAGTTCTTACATTAAATGCAATAGTGCTGAATTTTCCCATTAAAAGGCTGTCAGATTATGTTAAGAAATAAAACACAGCCCATGTGCTTTGTGAGAAATATACTTAAAAGTGCACAAACTTTAAATACTGAACCTCTATGCTTTGACCAGGAGTCTTTGAATGATGTTAAAGGTTAATGCACTTGGCTGCTAACTGAAAGGTTGGAGATTCGAGTCCACCCAGAAGCACCTTGGAAGAAAGTCCTGGCAATCTATCTCCAAAGTATCAGCCATTAAAAAATGCCACAGAGCACAGTTATACCCTGACACACACAAGGTTGCTGTATGTACATGTCTGTCTATCTGCATTGCACATGCAGACTGGCTGTGCCGCAAACTTCCAGGCAGCCAACCACGGCTAGGAATGAGACATAAACACTGCCATGAACCATTCTATGGGTGCTACAGTCATCCATAATCCCTGGACACACGGGACATTTACACAGTGTTGGCAAAGTGAACGCCATTATTATTATTTATAGAAAGCAAACCTTAAACAATAATAGATCCCTGAAGAAGAACCACTTGCCCTTCTCCAAATTACCCATATCCATTCTCATGTCACTGTGCAGGTGTACCATGGCTCAACCGAGCTGCTATATTCATGTCACTACTGTCTCTGGCTACCACCATGTGGCTCTGGTGGCCTTCACAGCTCTGGAGGTTTCTGCTCTGCCACTGGGCCTCACTGGTCCTCACCTTGCTGGCAGGAAGACCCCCGTACAAGATCTCCTGAGCCTCTCCTGCTCGTCCCTTCTAGGCCTATGCCTCTAGCTCCTGCCACACTACCTGAGCCTGTGGAGCTCTCTTGCCCAGGTTACCCAGGTCCCAGCTGCCAGGGAGTAGCATGCGACCCCTGCAAGGGGCATACTCGGGCCTCTCTTGCCTGCACAAGCAAATGTTACAACTCTTTTACCTCCGTGTTATGGGTTGAATTGTGGCCCCCCAAAAATGTGTGTCAACTTGCCTGTTCCATGATTCCCATACTATGTGATTGTCAACCATTTTGTCAGCTCGTGATTTTCCTACATGTTGTAAATTCTACCTCCGTGTTATTAATGAGGTGGGATTAGTGGCAGTTATGTTAATAAGGCAAAACTCAAGCTACAAGATTAGGTTGTTTCTTAAGCCAATCTCTTTTGAGATATAAAAGAAAAGTGAGCAGAGAGACATGGGGACCTCATACACCAAGAAAACAGCACCTTTGGACCAGGCATTCCTGTGCAGGCAAGTTCCTAGACCAGGAGAAGACTGATGACAAGGACCTTCCTCCAGAGCCAACAGAGAGAGAAAGCCTTCCCTGAGCTGACATTAAGTTCAGACTTCTAGCCTCCTAGACTGCGAGAGAATAGATTTTCTTTGTTGAAGCCATCCACTAGTGGTATTTCTGTGATGGCAGCACTAGATAACTAACACACTCCCATCTAGAGGGGTCCAAATCCGCCCCGCTATCAGAAGAACCCTGCACAGTATTCTCTAAGGCAACCCCTGCATGGGGCACACTCAGACTTCTCCCTGCATGAACAAGTGTTACAGATCTTTTAACTCTGCAGCCAAGCCGCCTGCGCAAAGGTGCTCAGCTCTTTGTGGGTGCACCCTAACGCTGCAGTCTTTTAATGTCTTTATCGCTCATTTTTTCTTCTGAACCTAGGAGGTTCTCAGCGCAGGCACCCTGGGTCTTTGGTCCAAAGTATGTGCTTCACTCCAGACTTTTCTTTATGGCAACAAGGCCCCTCTCAACCTCATGGGATTAGCCTTTATAAGTCTAGCAGAATGGCAAAACTGACCAATAACCTTAGTAGGCCACTGACATCTTATTTGCATAGTAAACTGTCCAATCCCTGCAAGAGTTTTACGAATCTTATTTGCATAGTCCAGCAAATCATTCTGTGGGAGTTACGAGTTCGTGCCTAGAAAGGCCATATAAAAGCAATCCTCTCCACTGTACTTGTCATGAGTTGGAATTTACTTGATCGCAACTGGTTTATTCTTTGGCCTCACGTGATCTCTGAGCTCATTCCTGCCCAGTCATATTCCTGACTGCACACCCATCAAGGGCATCACCCTTCATCTATTCTTAAATCCAATCCCATGTCCTCATCTAGCTGAGGATCACCAAGGGGTTGGGGGAAGCCAGGGATGGGACAAGACTCAGCATAGGGATAAACTTGTCTGTTGTGCAAATTGAACAATTTTAAAGGCTAAGTTTTGTTTTTAGGCTATGTCAAAATATCTTACCCGAAACCGTCTACATCAAAATGGCCACTGGAAATCATTGCTTCAATATGTCATGTAAACAATAGTTTTACTTATTCATGTATTCAAATTTGCAGGCAATGACTTCACAAAGATTATTCTTTTTGTATGGAAGGCTTTGTTAATTAGTGACACCATAAGGATATTTACATTTGATAGCTAAAAAATTGCAGAGACAGAAATAAATAGTGCTCAAAAAATGGTACAGAATGACATTAACAGCACATCGATGAGGGCTGTGGAGTGTGCATGGGAATAGTGAAGAAGCAAAGATGATAAAAATGAAGGGTAGAGAATAAAGACATTCTTGGAATTTACATTGAGAATCCCTCCAGTTCTAACTTGCTTTGTAAGCTATTAAGCAAAGGAATAAACAGCTAATTAACCTTCACTGTGTCCATCTTCTTCTCTCTCCTCCTGCACCCTATGGCTCAGTGCCTCATGCTGGCAAAATCCCAATAGAACTCACTAAAAAACAAAGAAACAAACAAAACTACCTGCTGTTAAGTTGATCCCCACTCATTTTGATCCCAAGTGTGCAGAGTAGAACTGCACTCCATAGGGTTTTCAGGGGCTGATTTTTCAGAAAGACTGCCAGACATTTCTTCTGAGGTAACTCTGGGTGAGTTTGAGTTGCCAACTTTTCAGTTAGAAGTCAAGGGCTTAACTATCTGTGCCACCCAGGGACTGTTAGAACTCGTATGAGTCCATAGAATTTAGTTACGTTACAGGCATTTACTTTAAAAACCTAACGTTTAACAGTGGCATAAAATAATTTTCTAGCTGTTAAAGTGATTTAGCATCTCAACTTTCAGGGAGTCATCTCAAGCTAGAAAGAAAAGGACAGAAGGGCTATTCCAAATTCTTAAAGTCATATCGTCTATGTTCAAACCCTCTCTACATAATTGTTCTTTGTTAGGAAGAGTAGGTATATGTTCTCAGGCCACCCTCTTAATCAAATAACACAGAGAGCAACCACATCAGAGAACTCACAATGGCCAGAAGAATAATTGCTTGACCCCACTGTAAGCTGACTTGCAAATAGGCAAGCAGACCTTAAGTATCAAAAATGGATAGTGGTTTCACAGTAAATTATATCAGATCACGGAGTGTTACGCCATCATCAATTTTGACTTACAGTATCGCCCTGAGTGTAAGAATATAAGTATGACCCTTCTATGTTGTACAAAACTCTTAGTTGAGAAAGAAAGCCTTCATTTTCAAGGCCAAGATAGGGATAGAGATTTTTAAGCAGGTGGAGAATGAGTGGTAGACTAAGGTCTACCTTAATGCTCAAAACAGCATCCAAAATGTAACAAAAAGTTATTGGCTTCTAACCCCTAGCTGTCACTTTCCAGTCAGCACCCTCCTGACACTAGGTTAAAAAAAAAAAAAAAAAATCTACATCAAGCTCGCCATTTATAAAATGAGTCTTGCAATTTAAAAACCAAATTAAGAAAAATGTAAAAAAATAAAAATAAAAAACTAACAGGAAAACCTGAACGGTTTGGGACAGAGTGAGTTGGTTTTGGCAGAAAGACTTTTCCAAGACTCCAGTGACAGTGACTAGTAACTAATGCTTTGAACCTCTTGTAAAATAAATGCTTGTTTTGTTGGTACATTCGAAATTGGAACTAAAAATTACTCCAGTTGGCTGGCTGTTTAATGAGCCTCTTTTTGGGAGTTCAGCACCTGTCAGGTGAGTCAGAACAAGGGTCCCAGTTATATTAAGCAGGAGAAAAATTACATCTAATGAGCTGCTAAAACCAAGGGTTCATTGAGCTCTCCAAGGCATGTTCAAATCTGGCATAAATTAAAAGGCTAGTATGAGTTTTTGATGCTCTGGGAAGGTATTCAGAGCGAAAAACTAGATAGGAATTATTATTAACAAAAACATTTGTTGAAGACATTTGTATGACAGATAAGCTACTAAGTGCCTTGTCTGTATTGTTATTTAGTGCTAACACCACCCTGGCCTGGTTTTTTTCTTGCTGTTCCATTTTACTGGTAAGTCATTCACTCATAGTCAGACCACAATTATGCGGCAGAGTTGGCAATAGAAACTGATTCCAAAACTTTTGCACTTATTCTGTTCTGATGCCTGCCCCCAGAATGATGCAGCTAGAAAAAGGAATTTGGGAAGGTGTTCAATCCAACCTTTCTCGTACACAAAAGGACATTTAGGCTGGGACAACAGAAATGATTGTGCGAAAGCCACATAGTAAAACCAGGACAAATAGAGGCATCTGACCCTATCAGAAGGATGAAAATCCTTTTTGTAATACTATTTAATGTAAGGTGTGCATACACACTTAAATACGTTCATGGAGAACCAGAACCAAACCATTATGAAGACACCTGGATTTTGGAATTTGGAGTCAGTAATAGTGTGTAGTCAGTCATTTTAGCATGGTGGTTAAGCGTTGGGCTGCTATCCAAAAGATCGGCAGTTCGAATCTACCAGCTGAATCTTGGAATCCTATGGGGCAGTTCTGCTCTGTCCTATAGGGTCGCTATGAGTCGGAGTTGACTCCACAGAAACGATTTTCTTTTCTTTCTTTCTTTTTTTTTTTTTTCTTAGAATATGGGGCAAAGGAGCCCTGGTGGTGTAACGGTTACATGCTCTACTGCTAACTGAAAGGTAACTGAAAGGTCTGAGCTTCACACCCACCAATTGCTCCAAGGGAGAAATATGCAGCAGTCTGCTCCCATAAAGATTACAGCTTTGGCAACCCTATGCAGCAGTTCTACCCTGTCCTATAGGGTCACTGTGAGTTGGATGGACTCAATGGCACAAAACAACAATCAATAGCAATATGGACCAGCCATACTTTCTCACCTGACACTGGGCTACATGATTATGGGAGGAACTCAGGTGCAGAGCCTTGAGCTAATCACACTTATTGGTTCATAGCACATGATCATCTCCAATCTATATAATGAAATTCACCCCCCCTTTTCATTGCCACACCTTTCTCCTGTTCGTATTCCCTGTCATAAGCACCCATTCTGACTTGTTTCATATATGGTCTTTAATACCTCTGTACAAGGTACAATTCTGTTTATCATGTATATATTTTTAATATACATAAACAGCATTGTGGTACCAAACTCGTGGTATGAAACAAGCCTTTTCTCTCTTAACATTTAATTATGCAGAATTTCAAACACACAGCAAAGTTGTAAGAATTTTACAATGAGTCTCAATATACCCATTACCTAGATTTGACAATTAACGTTTTACTATCCATCTATTCATTTCTCTATCCATTCATTAATCTATCTTATTTTGGGCTCATTTAAAAGTATGTTGGAGACATTAGCACACCTGTGCACACTTATGTCTGCACGCACATCAGTAACTAGAGTTTATTACTTGTTCATAGTTTTCTAATGTAAATTATAACAAAAACTGCTATGCACAAATTTAATTGCATATTTGTCGAGTTTTCGCAAATCTAAACACCTGTGTAACCCAAACCCTGTCAAAATGTAGAACATTATCATTATTCTAGAAAGTTCCCTTATACTCCTTCCTAGTTAATTCCTGCCCATTCCTGTCAGAGACAAACAAGTACTGTTCTAATTTTTTTCACCTTTAGATCCTGTTCTAGAACTCTATAAAAATGAAATCTTTCAATATTCTGTGCTCTTTTAGGTGAGAGTTATTTTTCTCAGCATCTTAGAACATATATATCAGAACTTTGTTGGTGTTCCACAATTCCTTCTGGTTCTGTTGTTTTTAGTCTTTTTTGCACATGGGATAATTGCAGCGTTCATGAAGATATTTATCACTCTTCACAGTCATGGGTTCTTTACTCTGTCATCTCCATTCTTCTATTAAGATATCCAGTGAAATTTTAGTTAAAGATACTACACTTTTCAGTTCTAGAAATTTTGTTTGGTGCTTTTTTTTTTACAGGTGTATTTATCTGCTGAATTTTTCTGTTTTTTTAATTAATAAAAGTTAACTTTCCTTTAAATTAATTGAATAGGTTGTTGACGTTTCTGCTAGTTGTTGTCCTGTCAATTCTGACTCATGGTGATCCCATGCCTGCAGAGTAGAACTTCTTCTGAAGTGCCTCTGGGTGGGTGCAAACCAATAAACTTTGAGCTAGTTATTCAGCACCTAACCTTTTTCTCTATCCAGGGACTCATAATTGAATATTGTTGTTGTTAGGTGCCTTCAAGTCTGTTCTGACTCATAACGACCCTATGTACTACAAAACGAAACACTGCCTGGTCCTGCACCATGATCACAATCATTGTTAGGCTTGAGACCATTGGTACAGGCACTGTGTCAACCCATCTCATTGAGGGTCTTCCTCTTCTTCACTGACCCTGTACTTTCCCAAGCATGATGCCCTTCTCCAGGGACTGATCCCTCCTGATAACCTGTCCAAAGTAAGTGAGGCATAATCTCTCCAGTCTTGCTTCTAAGGAGTATTCTGGTTGTACTTATTCCAAGACAGATTTATTCTCAGTCCATGGTATATTCAATATTCTTTGCCAACACCACAATTCAAAGGTGTCAATTCTTTTTCAGTCTTCCATATTCATTGTCCAACTTTCACACACATACGCAATTGAAAAAACCATGGCTTGGGTCAGGTGCACCTTAACCTTCAAGGTGACATCTTTGCTCTTGAACACTTCCAAGAGGTCCTCTGCAGCAGATTTACCCAGTGCAAAGAGCCTTTTGATTTCTTGACTGCTGATTCCATGGCTGTTGATTATGCATCCAGGTAAAATGAAATGCTTGACAACTTCAATCTTTTCTCCGTTCATCATGATGTTGCTCATTGGTCCAGTTGTGAGGATTTTTGTTTTCTTTATGTTGAGGTGCAATCCAAACTGCAGGCTGTGGTCTTTGATCTTCATTAGTAAGTAGTTCAAGTCCTCTTCACTTTCAGCAAGCAAGGTTGTGTCATCTGCAAATTGCAGGTTGTTACTGAGCCTTCCTCCAATCCTAATGTCCCATTCTTCCTCATATAGTCCAGCTTCTCAGATTATTTGCTCAGCATACAGATTGAACAGGTATGGTGAAAGAATACAATCCTGATGCACACCTTTCCAGACTTTAAAACAATCAGTATCCCTTTGTTCTGTCCGAACAACTGCCTCTTGATCTATGTACAGGTTCCTCATTAGCACAAGTAAGTGTTCCAGAATTCCCATGCTTCACAAAGTTATCTGTAATTTGTTATGACCCACACAGTTGAATGCCTTTGCATAGTCAATAAAACACAGGTAAACATCCTTCTGGTATTCTCTGCTTTCAGCCAGGATCCATCTGACATCAGCAATGATACCCTGGTTCCACGTCCTCTTCTGAAACCGGCCTGAATTTCTGGCAGTTCCCTGTCGATATATTGCTGCAGCCATTTTTGAATGATCTTCAGCAAAATTTTGCTTACGTGTGATATTAATGATATTGTTCTATAATTTCCACATTCGGTTGGATCACCTATCTTGGAAATAGGCATAAATATGGATCTCTTCCAGTCATTTGGCCAGGAAGCTGTCTTCCATATTTCTTGGCATAGATGAGTGAGCACCTCCAGCGCTGCATCTGTTTGTTGAAACATCTCAATTGATATTCCATCAATTCCTGGAGCCTTGTTTTTCACCAATGCCTTCAGAACAGCTTGGACTTCTTCCTTCAGTACCATCGGTTCCTGATCATATGCCACCTCTTGAAATGGATGAACATTGACTAATTCTTTTTGGTATAATGACTCTGTGTATTTCTTCCATCTTCTTTTGATGCTTTTGCATGGTTTAATATTGTACCCATAGAATCCTTCACTATTGCAACTCCAGGCTTGAATCTTTTCTTTAGTTCTTTCAGTTTCAGAAATGCCAAGCGTGTTCTCCCCTTTTGGTTTTCCATCTCCAGCTCTTTGCACATGTCAGTATAATATTTTACTTTGTCTTCTCAAGCTGCCCTTTGAAAACTTCTGTTCAGTTCTTTTACTTCATCAATTCTTCCTTTTGCTTTAGCTGCTCGACATTCGAAAGCAAGTTTCAGAGTCTCTTCTGACAACCATCTTGGTCTTTTCTTTCTTTCCTGTCTTTTCAATGACCTTCTGCTTTCTTCATGGATGATGTCCTTGATGTCATTCCACACCTCGTCTGGTCTTCGGTCACTAGTGTTCAATGCGTCAAATCTATTCTTCAGGTGGTCTCTAAATTCAGGTGGGATGTACTCAGCGTCATATTTTGGGTCTTGTGGACTTGCTCTGATTTTCTTCAGTTTCAGCTTGAACTTGCATATGAGCAATTGATGGTCTGTTCCACAGTCAGCTCCTGGCCTTGTTCCGACTGAAGATATCGAGCTTTTCCATCGTCTCTTTCCGCAGATGTAGTCAGTTTGATTTCTGTGTGCTCCATCTGGCCAAGTCCATGTGTATAGTCGCTGTTTATGTTCGTGAAAGGTATTTGCAATGAAGAAGTCATTGGTCTTGCAAAATTCTATCATTTGATCTCCAGCATTGTTTCTATCACCAAGGTCATAGTTCTCAACTACTGATCCTTTTTCTTTGTTTCCAACTTTTGCATTCCAATCACCAGTAGTTATCAATGCACCTTGATTGCATGTTTGATCAATTTCAGACTGCAGCGGTTGATGAAAATCTTCTTTTTCTTCATCTTTGGCCCTAGTGGTTGGTGCGTAAATATGAATAGACGTATTAACTGGTCTTCCTTGTAGGCGTATGGATATTATCCTATCACTGACAGTGTTGTACTTCAGGATAGATCTTGAAACGTTCTTTTTGATGATGAATGCAATGCCATTCCTCTTTGAGTTGTCATTCCCAGCATAGTAGACTATATGATTGTCCGATTCAAAATGGCCAATAGTAGTCCATTTTTCAGCACACTAAATGCCTAGAATATCGACGTTTATGCATTCCATTTCATTTTTGATGATTTCCAATTTTCCTAGATTCATACTTCATACATTCCAGGTTCCGATTACCAATGGATGTTTACAGCTGTTTCTTCTCATTTTGAGTCGTGCCACATCAGCAAATGAAGGTCCCAAAAGCTTTACTCCATCCTTGTCATTAAGATCGACTCTACTTTGAGGAGGCAGCTCTTCCCCAGTCATCTTTTGAGTGCCTTCCAGCCTGGGGGGCTCATCTTCCAGCACTATATCAGACAATGTTCCACTGCTATTCATAAGGTTTTCACTGGCTAATGCTTTTCAGAAGTAGACTGGCAGGTCCTTCTTCCAGTCTGTCTTAGTCTGAAAGCTCAGGTGAAACCTGTCCTCCATGGGTGACCCTGCTGGTATCTGAATACCGATGGCATAGATTCCAGCATCACAGCAACATGCAAGCCCCCACAGTACGACAAACTGACAGACACTTGGGGGCTACTAAAAATGCTATCTATAATTATATCTTTTTTTGTATATAGGTATAATTTTGTATTATTGCCTACTTCTTCATACTTACTTCTGGGAGATTTCCTAAATCAAATCTACCATTTCACCGATGTTTTGTATAGCTGTATTCATATTGCATTTTCCCAATTTTTGGATTATTTATTAAAACTAGGTTTTTTTTTAATGTTGTGTATAACAATTGGACCTTTCTTTATAACTGCATACCTGCCCTTTATGAAATTAATATTCCTTCTTATCTCTTTCAGGATATTTATTATACCTATTTACTTATGCAAATAGTTATTCATATAGTAATATTATTATCGAGTCATTGATCCTCCCTTTTTATAACGAGTTGTTCCGTGCCTAGTTATCTTTGTCTGTGAAACCGTTTTCCCTGAGGTTTCCTTCAGCGCTGATATCAGCAAGAAATCATGGGTTCTAATATACCAGTGGTTCATGGCAGGCATCAGTTTCCATTAATCAGTAATATAATCTAATTGAGCAGTGTATGGTACTGAGTGATAAATACTTGTATATGCCCTCTGGTCATCAGTTTACTTGTCTGGTATATTAGACGTATTAGAAATACAAATCTTAGTTTAAGGCTTGTGTGGATCATAGTGAGTTTAGAGTGGAGCAGGAGTCCCCAAGCAGAAACTACAATTTCCACAACTTGCCCTTAACCACTTTGATGTGCTCTCCTCTTGCCAGATAACCATACTCTTTTGTGAAACTTTGTACCTATTTCTCATTTCCTCTATCATTGCTTCTTCTGAGATCTCTTCCTTCATTGATATTGTCTAGTCCTCCAAGTATGGAGGGGAAAAGCTGGCAGTAAAAAATGATCAGAACCAATCGGTACATTGCATCTGTTAATAGCCTTTTCACACTGTCCAGGCTCCTGTGCTCTATGGTAGGTACGTGCTTGATCCAAGGGCATTAGGGCTGCTATCCTGTTTCCCTGGCCTGAAGTGGTGAAGGGTAGGCAGAGATCTGTCCAGGACCACTTTACTGAGTTGTGACAGGTGATCTCCTTGGCTCTGGGTTGTTTCTCCCTGAAAATGCTAGGCCAAGACTGCCTTTCCCTATCCCATGGGTTTCTCAGAGATTTGCAAATTTATACATTTTGCTATCACCTGTGCCATATCTCCAAAACAGGTGGAGGCAGGACACACTAGCCTATAGTTAATTTCCTTCTTGTTAGGTAGGAATTGGATATCAAAATGTTTTCTTGAAAGTTATCAATTTAAAAAAAAAAATTTTTTACAATTTTAATTACCATTATATGAGTTTTTTATCCCTTTTATCACTTATATTAGAAAATTTCTTTGGCTTGTGGCCACATCATTCCACCCTTCAAGATAGCATCTTCAAATATTTTTCCGCTCCATCTTCTCTTCTCCTTCTCCTCTGTGTGTGTCAAATCTCCCTCTGCCTCTTTTTTTAAGATGATGTTTGTGATCACATTTAGTGCACCCTCGAATAATCCAGAATAATCTCTCCATCTCAATATCTTAAACTTAATCACATCTGCAAAGTCTTTGCCATATAAGGTAGCATTTACAGATTCAAGAAATCAGGGCCTGATACCTCTGGGGGTCATTATTTATCTTAGTACACTGCATTTATATTTTTCTTCTTTTTTTTTCAAAATTAGCAAAACCAGATCAACGGGGGATAAAATTTTAAGACCCAGATATATTGACATAATGTTTTCTAAAGTCATTAATCTTATTTACTTCTATTCTAGCGATATATGAGACTGCCTCTTTCACTGACAAATTGCTTGCATTTTGTATTATTATTTTAGGTAAAAAAAAAATATGTATTTTGTCTTTTCAATTATCAGTAAGGGGGAATATTTTTCTAAGAGTTTGCTTGATGATTGATTCTGCTTTTCGATTATTATTTTCGTTGTCAATTTATTTCTCAATACATTGTACAGTTTTCAAGATTGCCAATTATTAACACTTAGAATATTTTAATTTTTATGAGGATTGCTTCAGGCTTTCACTTTTTCTTGTTTTCTTTCACTTGTAGGTTTAGAAATTTCTCTTTTTTCTAGATCTCAGAGGCATTGAATTTTAATGCTATTGTTTTCAATTTTTTATTTAATTATATTTCAAATGGACAAAGAAAAGGCACTCAGGAGATAATATAACCAATACCTCCTTCTAAAATTCATTGGATAAAAATATAATGAAAAATATCAACTAAGTTTCTCTTAAGACATAAAAATTACATTCATTTTTATCATTCAGACTTTAATTCTGTCTTAATTACCTAGTACTGCTATAACAGAAATACCACAAGTGGATGGTTTTAACAAAGAGAAATTTGTTCTCTCACAGTCTAGAAAGCTACAAGACCAAATTCAGGGTGTCAGCTCCAGGAGGAGGCTTTCTCTCTCTGTTGGCTCTGGAGGAAGGTACTTCTCATCAATCTTCCCCTAGATTAGGAGCTTGTCTGCACAGGAACCCCAGGTCCAAAGGATGAACTCTGCTCCCAGTGCTTCTTTCTTGATGATATGAGGTCCCCACTCTCTGCTTGCTTCCCTTTCCTTTTATCGATTGTAAGATAAAAGGTGGTGCAAGCCACACTCCAGGGAAACTCCCTTTCCTTGAGGGTTCCTTCAGGGCTAATATCAGCAAGAAATCATGAGTTCTAATATACCAGTGGATTATGGATGTGACCTTAGTAGTGCTGTTACAATCCTACCGTAATCCTCTTTAACTTAAAATTACAATCACAAAATGGAGGACAACCACACGATACTGGGAATCATGGCCTAACTAAGTTGACACACAGTTTTGGGGAACATAATTCAATCCATGACAATAATTAAAGAGGCATTTCTGCCTATGTTTTAGGGAAATGCTCTGTAATGGTCAACTGGTAATTTATATAATGGCATAAGCACTCTATACCTGTAGTAAATTACTGCAAAATTCACTTCTACAAGTATTTTTTGAGTTCCTGCTATCTGTGTTCCCTACATATAGTAGACATATATTAAACAAAAATTCTCACTTGAATTTTAGGAGCTTACAGTTTCTTTGGGAGTGTGGAAGGTAAACATGTTTGGCACTCAAGGAAAACCTATAACGATGAGTATTTTCCTCTATAAATGTACTCATATGTTCAATTTATTCTCCATGTCTGTGTATGTGTACATCTATCTCTTTGATTTTTGCCTTACCTAATCAACTATTTTTAATCAGGTGGGTGTTTATTCTATTTGTGAATGAGGCTGGCTTAAACAAGAAAGGACATTCATGATTATGAAGAAAAAAATATTACAATGGGTTTATTTCGACAAGTAAAAAACAAACAAAAAAATTTCCACAACATTTGGACATAATGCCTTTGTAAGAAAAAATAATAATCTACAACTGTAACATTTTGCTTACCTTAGGCATTTCCCTACTATCCCTCTCTCTGTGATAAAAGGCATTCAATTCAAAAATCAGTTCTTTAAACCTTTTTCCCTCACTTCTTCAATACTGTCTTTTTTTTTTTTTTTTTTCATATCTAGCTGTGGTGTTATTAGATTCGTCACAGCAGTTATGCAGAGTATCATTTACCTGTCAGCTAAATCAAAAAATGCAAGGAGCTTCAAATTATGAAATCGGATTCAGTGGCTTTATGCTAAATAACAATCAGATGGAAAAGATGCTGCAATAAAAAATGTACCGAGAAAATGCACCAGCAGATGTCATTTTCCTTATAAGCCGAGATTTTATTCCTGAAGTAAGATAGCATAAACTGTGACAGTGTCACTCACCAGCTCTGAGATTCAGAAGGGAATTGTTTCAAATCCCATTTTATAGATGAGAATATAAGACTCAGAGAGACATGTTATAATAGAAAGGGCACAAGTTATGAATTCGGGTTTATGGACCAGTTCTATCCATTATAATGAAAGCATTTGAGGTAATGTCCTTAACTTTCTGAGTTTCAGTTTCCTGTGGCTAATGCAATGACTTGTAAAATAATCGATAAGCTATATTACACTGGATAATAGGGATGGATTACCCAATAAGCAAGGCATGCATGGGCTTACTTGTGTTTATTAATCTGTAGTGCACAATTTCACCTGTTTTTCACCACATCAAAGAAGTGGTGAAACTCGTGTGAAACTGTGCTCTACAGATTAGTCAGTAAGTGCAAGCAAGCCCGTGCATACCTTGCTTACTGGGTAATCCACTCTGCTAGGTAACAAATGTTTTGTGTGGAAAACAGAAACAACCATAGGTATTTCAGGCAAAAGGCAATTTAATCTAGGGAATTAGAGGCTTATAAAATTGCTGGGAGAGCTAGAGCTATAATGGTCAGGGAAACTGCTGCTTGCATTCCAGAAATCATGAAATACAGAAATCAGAGACAACTCTCAACAATGATCTTGCACCAGGTAGGTTGGTTCATATGTTGACACCTGGAAGCTACTAGCAAAATCTCCCATCTGCCACCTTCCAAAACCCTCATGCTTCTACACTGATGCCAAAGCAGTGATGGCCTCTCCATCTCTCCATGCTTTCAAATGTTGAACAAGAGTTTTTCATTCACAAGGCATAAAATAGAATGCTGCTAGCAAAGGGGTTTAGAAAATGTCATGCCAGGCTTCCAGCTCTTGCAATAGAAGTGATAGCAGAGAACAGAATGGCAATGGGGCTGATATTTCAATAGACAACTCATAAAATGAGCTAATTCTACGTAGAAGACACTCAGAATATCCAACTCACATACTCGTTTTTTTTGGCTTTGTGTACAGAATACAATTCAAATACATTTTACTTTGATACCGTCTACTACAACAACCGTAATTCTCCACACTGATGTCAAAGCAGTGATGGGCTGTCCACCTTTCCATCCTTTCAAATGTCGAATGAGAGCTTTTCATTCACAGGGCATAAAATGGAACACTGCTGGCAAAGGGGTCTGGAAAATGCAGTCCCCAGGCTTCCAGCTCTTTCAACAGAAGTGGTAGCAGAGAACAGAATGGCAATGGGGCTGACATTCCAACAGACAATTCATAAAATGAGCTAATTTTACATAGAAGACCCTCAGAAAATCCAATTCACATATAATTTTGTCTGCTTTACCTACAAAATACAATTCAAATCTATTTCACTTTGATACCATCTACTACAACAACCATAATTCAAGTTAACATTGTTTCTCCCCATACTACTAAAATAATCTTGTTTTCTTGTTTCTACCTTGCTCTCTGCATTACCGATAATAGGTTTGGTTATGTTATGGTAGCGAACAGTTCCAAAATTGCAGTGGCTTAACCCAACTAGTATTTCTTTCATGCTTATGTTATATGCCTCACACAGATTGTCGAGTGACTCTGCTTCACACAGTCATTCAGGGACCCAGGATGACTGAGACGCCACCGCCCAAGAGAAGCAGCATCTGGAGTACTTAGTCCCGTTTGTTATCATGGCTTAAAAAGTGAGGGACTGGAGAATTTTTCATGGGATTTTTGCTGACTTAACCTACCAAGGGCATGGCCCTTTCCAGTTTCAAGGAATATGGCAAATGGAATATTGGGTTACAGCCATTGTTTCTGTCATATCTTCTACAATCAATTTTTACACTGCAGCCAGAGTAGCATTTATAAACTATAAGTCAGATCATATCATTCTTCTGCTTAAAATCATTTGGAGGTACCCATTTCACATAAAAGGGAAATCTTTACTATAGCTTAGCAGATCCTACAGGATCTGGTCTTCCAGGTTTCTGATCTTACCTTTGATCGCACCTCTTGCTTATTGCAGTCTAATACTTTTTTTTTTTTTCTTCAAACAAACCAAGATTATCCCTGCTCTAGGACTTTTGTGCCTGCTGTTCCTTCTGACTGGAACTGTTTTCTTTGAGCTGTTTCCATGACTAGCTCCTTCTCATTCTTTAGGACTGTGCTTAATGTCACCTCCTTAGAGAGGTCTCACTAGCCCATCAGACCCAAAATATGCGCCACCTTTCCACACACTTTACTTTCTAGTGTAATAACTTTATATCATTTTTCAATATCTGTAAATTGTTTACAAGTTCATTGATTGCCTCCAAACTTTTTTAAAATAATCTTAATTAGTTTATTTTAAGAACCATTTTAGTCTTATTTTTGCTTTGTCCCCAGAATGTAGAATAGTGCCTGATCCATGGGAATCACTCCACAAATATAAGCCAAGTGAAAAGATTAATCAATAAATGGTATCTATCATTATTATTAATCAAAGTGATTTAAAAAAGAATTAATAGGAATTGGAATGGGTTAAGCTGGGAATATCTCCTTATTTGTCTTTCAGGGTTGATAAATTTAAAAGCCCTATATATACTACTATCATTTATTAAAAAGAGTATTACCTATTGATAACTTCTGCCTTTCTTACACACACATACACACACACACACACACATGCTCAGTTAAGAAATAAATATGATCAACAGCCTCAAATGAAAAAAAAAATCAGATAAACAAAAATATAGATTTGCTAATCCAAATGTATTATACCTCAAAGCACATACTGCCTTTGTACTTTGTAGATCATTAGGTAATATCTATTGAGGAGGATGATATCACTTCTGTCTTTGCAATATAATAGTTAATATTTTTTTTTTGGTTGATAGTATTCTCACACTTGGCGTAGCTCTTAGCCATTGTGAAAAGCTACACAATTCCATGTCGATGGGCAGTGTCTTGTTGGTGAATAATCTGGAAAGTCATTGCGTGCAATTTTTCCGTGAATGCATCCTAAGTCAGTAATCTTTAGTGTTCTATTAATGATTTGAGGCTCTCTGGTAGAGAAACAGAAGCCCTGGTTGTACAGTGGTTAAAAAGCTATGGCTGCTAACCAAAAGTTGGCAGTTTGAATCCACCATCCACTCCTTGGAAACCTTATGAGTTAGTCCTTACTTTGTCCTGTAGGGTCTCTATGAGTTGGAATCAATGGCAATGGGTTTGTTTTTTTGCTTGTTTTGGTAGAGAAACATGAGAACATACCTGGACTCCAACAAACCTAAGTTCTAAGCATACCTCTGCCTCTTTTAACTATCTGATATTGGGCAAACTACTTTAAATTTCTGGGTCCCAGATTTTACATGTGTATTATTCAAATTATAAGGAGGAGATCTAGTACCTTATTGATTAAAATCAGTGTTATGGTTTCTGTCTCAACAGATATTCTCTCATTCTTTAACCCAAATACAGATTACAAAAGATTTGCATTTATATGATTACCTCAAAGATAAATAAAGAGTAAATGCTTCAAAACTACCATTTCTCCAAGCATTTCAAAATGGTAGTCTTTTATTATTATTATTTTAATAATATTGTATTTTCAGTGAAGGTTTACACAGCAGTTTAGGTTCCCATTCAACAATTTCTGCACAGTTGTTCAGTGATAATAGTTACATTCTTCAAGATGTGTGAACATTCTACCTCTCATTGTTTCATACTGTGGCAGCTGGTGTGCTGCTATGATGCTGAAAGCTATGCCACTGATATTTCGAATACCAGTAGGGTTGCCCATGGTGGACAGGTTTCAGCAGCACATCCAGGCTAAGACATAATAGGAAGAAAGACCTGGCCATTTATTTATGAAAATTAGAACCCCACAGAATATTGTCCTATATAGTGCTAGAAGACGAGCCCTCTAGCTTGGAAGGCACTCAAAATGTACAGTGGCTACAACAATGGATTTCAACATACCAACAATTGTTCACAGAGTCACCATACCAAAAAGAATTGGTCAGTGTGCAACCATTTCAGGAGGTAATATATGATCAGGAGCCAAGGGTACTGCAGGAAAAAGTCCAAGCTACACTGAAGGCACTGGAGAAAAACAAAGCTCTGGGAATTGACAGAATACCAACTGAGATGTTTCAACAAACAGATGCAGCACTGGAAGTGGTCACTTGTCCATGCCAAGAAATTTGGAAGACAAATATCTGGCCAACTGATTGGAAGAGATCCATATTTATGCCTATTCCCAAGAAAGGTGATCCAATAGAATGAGGAAATTATCGAACAATATCATTAATATCACATGCAAGCAAAATTTTGCTGAAGGTCATTCAAAAGTGGCTGCAGCAGTATATTGACAGCAACCTGCTAGAAACTGAAGCCAGATTTAGAAGAGGACATGAAACCAGGGATATCATTGTTGATGTTAGATGGATCCTGGCTGAAAGCAGGGAATACCAGAAAGATGTTTAGCTGTGTTTTATGCAAAAGTATACAACTGTGTGGAACATAACAAATTATGGAGAACATTGCAGAGAATGGGAATTCTAAAACACTTAACTGTGCTCATGAGGAAACTTTACATGGATCAAGAGGCAGTCAATCATTCGAACAGAACATGGGGATACTGTGTGGTTTAAAGTCAGGAAAGATGTGCGTCAAGGTTGTATCCTTTCACCATACCTATTTGATAGGTATGCTGACCAAATAATCCAAGAAGCTGGACTATAGGAAGAAGAAATGGCATCAGGATTGGAGAAGACTCATTAACAACCTGCATATGCATATAACACAAACTTGCTTGCTGAAAGTGAACAGGACTTGCACTTACTAATGAAGCTGAAAGACCACAGCCTTCAGTATGGATTACACCTCAACATATGGAAAACAAAAATCCTCACAACTGGACCAATTAGCAACATCATGATAAATGGAGAAAAGATTGAGGTTGTTGAAGATTTCATTTTACTTGGATTCTCAATCAACAACCATGGAAGCAGCAGTCAAGAAACCAAAAGACTCATTGCATTCGGCAAATTGGCTGCAAGAAATCTCTTCAAAGTGTTAAAAAGCAAAGATGTCACCTTGGGGACTAAGGTGTGCCTGACCCAAGCCATGGTGTTTTCAATTGCTTCGTATATATGAAAAAGCTGGACAACAAATAAGGAAGAGAGAAGAAGAATTGACATCTTTGAATTGTGGTGTTGGCGAAGAATATTGAATATACCATGGAATGCCAAAAGAACAAACAAATCTGTCCTGGAAAAAATACAATCAGAATGCTCCTTAGAAGCAAGAATGGCGAGGCTACTTCTCACATACTTGGGTCATGTTATCAGGAGGGATCAGTCCGTGGAGAAGGACATCATGCTTAATAAAGTAGAGGGTCAGCAAAGGAGAGGAAGACCCTCAAGGAGATGGCTTGACACAGTGGCTGCAACAATGGGCTCAAGCATAGTAACAGTTGTGAGGGTGGTGCAGGACCACACACAGTTTTGTTCTGTTGTGCTTAGAGTAGCTATGTGTCAGAACTGAGTCAACCACATCTAAGAATAACAACTACTTTACCAAGCATGACATCCTTCTTCAGGGACTGATCCCTCCTGATAATATATCCAAAGTTAGGAGTATTCTGGCTGTACTTCTTCCAAGACAGATCTGTTCTTTCTTTTGACAGTTCAAAAGAACTATTATGGATTGAATTGTGTCCCCCAGAAATGTGTTCCAATTTGGCTAGGGCATGATTCCCAGTGTTGTGTGATTGTCCACAATTTTGTCATCTGACGTGATTTTCCTTTGTGTTGTAAATCCTACCCCTATGATGTCAATGAAGCAGAGTTAGGGATAGTTATGTTAATGAGGTAGGACTCAATCTACAAGATTGGATTTCATTTTAAGTCTATCTCTTTTGACATATAAAATCAAGAAGCAAACAGAGAGACAGGGTGACCGCATACCACCAAGAAAACAGCACCAGGAGCAGAGTGAGTCCTTTGTACCCAGAGTCCCTGTGCAGAGAAGCTCCTAGTCCAGGGAAAAAGTGATGACAAGGACCTTCCTCCAGAGCCTACAGAAAAAGAAAGACATCCTCTGTAGCGAACACCCTGAATTTGGACTTCTAGCCTACTAGACTGTGAGAAAATAAACTTCTGTTTGTTGAAACCATCGACTTGTGATATGTTCTGTTATAGCAGCACTAGATAACTAAGACAATGGTATATTCAATATTCTTCATAAACACCATAATTCAAAGGTGTCAATTCTTCTTTTGTCTTTCTTATCCATTTTCCAGCTTTCATACACATATGAGGCAGTTGAAAACGTCATGTCTTTGGTCAGGCACACCTTAGTGTTCACTATGATATTTTTGCTTTGTAACACTTCAAAGAGATCTTCTGCAGCAGATTTGCCCAGTGCAATGGGTCATCTGATTTCTTGACTGCTGCTTCCATGGGCATTGATTGAGGGTCCAAGTAAAATGAAATCCTTGACAACTTCAATCTTTTCTCCATTTATCATGGTGTTGCTTCTTGGTCCAGTTGTAAGGATTTTTGTTTTCTTAGTGTCGAGGTGTAATCCATACTGAAGGCTGTGGTCTTTGATCTTCATCAGTAAGTGCTTCGATTTCTCTTCACTTTCAGCAAGCAAGGTTGTGTCATCTATCTATATATCTGTATATATATATAAACAAATATCTTTTTTTCTTCCTTCCCTTTTTCCATTACATATTATAAAATATAAGATGTAAACAGGGCTAGTGAGTTTTCAGTTTTACACGTTAGTTGTTTCATGTTAGGTACAAGTATAAATTTATAATTATCTTTATTTAGAGATTATGTATCATTTAAGGAGATGTGTACAGATGACAAATTGACAAGGGGTGGACTATGATGGTCAAGGTTATGTGTCAACTTGGCTAGGCCATGATTCTTGGTGGTTTAGAAGATATTATATAATCACCCTGCATTTTGTGATCTAATGTGAGCAGGCAATCAGTTGAAAGGGGAATTTCATTGAGGCTGTGGCTGCATCCTATATATATGGATGTTCTGGCAAAGCTCACTCTCTTTCTATCCCTACATTTTGTCCCACATTTGCCTTGTTATCTTCTGACCTCCAGTTCTTTGAGTGAGAGCCAGCATCCTACTGCCTGACCTGCAGATTTTGAATCCTCAACTCCTGCCACCGACCCATGGATTTGGGACTTGCCAGCCTCCACAATTACACAAGCCATTTCCTTGAAATCAATTCTTCTATTTATATATAACACTTCACTGGTTTTTCTCCTCTAAAGGACCCAGTCTAAGACATTCATAGATATCACTAAAAGTAAGTGCAAATAAGTAAAACCAAAAATTTGGTCTTGTTGTTATTGCTGTTGTTCTTAGGTGCCATCGGACCAGTTCTGACTCATAGTGACACTATATATAGCAGAATGAAACACTGCCCAGTCCTGTGCTATCCTCACAATCGTTGATACATTTGAGCCAATTGTTACAGCCACTGTGTGAATACATCTTGTTGAGGGTCTTTCTCTTTTGCTCTGACCCTCTACTTTACCAAGCATGTTGTCCTTCTCCAGGAACTGATCTCTCCTGATAACATGTCCAAAGTACAAGAAACAAAGTCTAGCCATCCTCCCTTCTAAGGAGCACCCTGGCTGTACTTCTTCTAAGAGAGATTTGTCCATTCTTCTGGCAGTCCATGGTATGTTTATATTCTTCACCAACATCATAATTCAAAGGCATCAGTTCTTCTTGGGTCTTCCTTATTCATTGTCTGGTTTTCACATACATATGAGGTAATTGAAAATACCGTGTGTCATGGATTGAATTGTGTCCCTCCAAAAATGTGTGCATCAATTTGGCTGGGCCATGATTCCCAGTATTCTGTGATTTTCCTGTATGTTGTAAATCCTGCCTCTATGATATTAATGATGGAGGATGGGTGGCAGTTGTATTAGTGAGGCAGGACTCAACCTACAAGATTGTATTGTGTCTTGAGGCTATCTCTTGAGATATAAAAGAGAGAAGTGAGCAGAGAGACAGGGGGGACCTCGTACCACCAAGAAGGCAGCACCAGGAGCAGAGCACCTCCTTTGAACCCGGGTCCCTTCATCTGAGAAGCTCCTCAACTAGGAGAAGTTTGAGGACAAGGAATCTTCCTCCAGAGCCAGCAGGAGAGAAAGCCATATTCTGTAGCTGACCTCCTGAATCTGGGCTTTTAGCTTACTTTACTGTGATGAAATAAATTTCTCTTTGTTGAAGTCATACACCTGTCGCATTTCTGTTATAGCAGCACTAGATAACTAAGACACCATGACCTGGGTCAAGTACATCTTAGTCCTCAAGGTGACATCTTTGCTTTTCAACACTTTAAAGAAGTCTTTTGCAGCAGATTTGCCCAATGCAATATGTCATTTGATATCTTGACTGCTGCTTCGATGGGTGTTGATTATGATTCCAAGTAAAATGAAATCCTTGACAACTTCAATCTTTTCTCCATTTATCATGATTTTGCTTATCAGTCCAGTTGTGAGGATTTTTGTTTTCTTTATGTTTGGCTGTTGTCTTTGATGTTGATCAATAAGTGGTTCAAGTCCTCTTCCCTTTCAGCAAGCAAGGTTGTACCATCTGCACACGACAGGTTGTTAATGAGTCTTCCTCCAATTCTGATGCTGTGTTCTTCTTCATGTAGTCCAACTTTTCAGATTGTTTGCTCAGCATACAGATTGAATAGTACAGTGAAAGGATACAACCCTGGCACACTCCTTTCCTGATTTTAAACCTTGCAGTATCCCCTTGTTCTGTTTCAACAACTGCCTCTTGGTCTATGTACAGGTTATGCATAAGCACATGTCTTTACACACCTTTATTCACTCAGAGTAATTGATTGAAAGCTTATTATATACCAAGGATTATTGGATTATTTAATTAATCATTAGATTTAAAATCATTTTTATTACTTATAAAGTATTTGTTGTAGGATCTTAAAACAGTAAAAGAAGGATCAATTAATGCCTTTAAAATGGGACATACTACCTAAAGCTCCAATTTTTAGTTGAATCCATGGCAACTAAAAACTAACAACAATATAAAGACCCAATTTGTTCACAAATGTCATGATAACGATTGGTCTATTATGTAAAGTACTAACACTAAAATCCCCTGGGTGTTAATGTAAATCCATCCAATAGGACAGGGGCCATTTCAGGAACTATTGTTTCATAAATTGTATTGTTCAAAACATCCTAGAATGTTTCTTTCATGATAGTCTACGTGTTATCACTCATTAATCTTAAAGCAGTTTTAAACCACATCTTGCATGAGTCCTAATAAACTCAGAGGAAACTTATTTGAGTTATTGATCCTTTAGTCATTTGGTAGAGGCAATTACTATAAATCAATAAATATAGTAAATGGGAAGCTCATTGGAATACTACTCAGAAAGCTACATCAGTTAAAAAGAGTTCCTTCTCTATATTCACCATCCCAGAGTGAATAACAGGATTACACCCTTTCATTTTAACTGAGCTATTAAAAAACAACTATTTAAAAGGACAAATGTAATAACAATAATGTGATGTGTAGCAAGCCATGCTTTTTTTACCAAGAGGTACTTTGTTTTCATAGAGTTATGGTTAAATTAGATTATTCAACAATTTTTATCCCATCCAATAACTGAGATAAGGCTGAAATATTTACAAGGACATGCATTTCATTAACTTAAAGCTTATGCTTGTGCTTCTAACAATATTGCCAGCTTGGAAAGCATAGTATAAAAGAATGAAAATTGCTACTAGTTTTTTACAAAAAAAAAAATTTATGCAGCTCTGACCTATCTTGATGGACTGAAGGGATGGTGATGAAAACTGTAATCTTAATAAATCTCCTGCAGCTAGAGGTTTAAAACTCATACTGTTTCAAATTAGTGAGGACAGCAATATTTATTTGCTGCCGAATTCCAGTCAGCATGGCATTTCAGCAGGAAACACTTTATGAAACTTAAACTTATGAGTAGCAAAGTTGAAAACTCAAGTTAAAGAAAAGGAACAGAAACACACTCAGTGATTCGTCCTAAATCAAAAAGAAAACAAACCAAACTTTATTATTTCCCTCTCTTTTTTCTTTCCTTTCCACCCTTGGCTCTTGTTACAAATAATAACAATAAATTCTGGCATTATTAGGGTTTTATAATGTTCAAAGATTCACCAATGATGCATCTCATTGGAATAATATGCAGTTATTCAAAAAGAAGAATAAGTATTACCTTCATTGTACAGAAGGAGTAACTAAGATAACTTACACCCAGTTGTCCAAAATCAAATTTTGTGTTCCAATGCAAGGTGGGATAAGAAACTATGTCAGATAAAGTAGTCAGAGCATTGGGCCTCTTTCTACAGCTCATTTGGGTAGTGACCATGGAGCCTACCATTAGTTCAATTAGCCCGAGGAATTTGTGAGAAGGAGGAATACATGTGGCATGGTAGATAGACTCCAATGAGAAAGAAAACCAAGTTACTTCTCCTCAGGCACTCTTCCTCCACATTTATTCCTGGACCAACACGGAAAACCACTCTGGGTTTTCCTGCAATCTCACAGGTCCATTTATCTCAGTCTCTTTCATTTCAGTGTTTTTTTTTTTCCCCCCAAGTGAGGAGCACTAGCACTCACGACTTGGTCCCCAGACCTCTTTCCCAACTACGCTTACACCCATGTGACTTTATTCAATCCCATAGATTTCAACACTATCTCCACGCAGATGAATATTTAATTTACAGCTGCATTTTCACCTTTCCGCTGGACTTTAGACTCGTATAGAACTAGAAGTGTATTAGACATCTCAGACGAAGATGTTAGCCCTAACTTGTGATTTTCTACCCAACTCTACTCCTTCCCCTTCTAAATTAATAACACTGCCATTTGTAACATCATCCAGAAAACAAACTGTAGAACTATCCTTAGTTTCTCTTCATTTCACACCCCATAACTAATCCACAAGCAAACTTTGTTGACTTACCTTCAAATCCATCCCAAGGCTGACTACTTCTCACAATCTTCATGATTAACGGTACATTCCCAAATACCATCATCTCTCTCCTGGGCTACTACGGGAGCCTCCTGCTTCATTTCTCTGTTTCCATTCCCAACTCCCTATAATCTGTTGTTTATGTAAGAACCAGAGCAATCTTTTCAAACTGTAAATCAGATTTAGTTGTCCCGTCAAAAATCTTTCTTTTTTTTCTGTTCATTTAGAGTAAACTATTTAGGCCCTATATGGTCTGGCTGCTGTCTACCTCTCCAATTTCATTTCCAACAGCCTTCCCACTCACCAAGGTGAAATCGTTGTTCATCTTCATCTGCTGTCTCAGGGCTTTGACACTTCCCGCACCTTTTGCCTGGAATTCTTTCCATTCTATAGGGTCACTATGAGTTGGAATCCACTCAGTGGCAATGGGTTTGGTTTTTTTGGTTATAGCTTCATAAGGAATTGACAGAATACCAATTGAGGTGTTTCAACAAATGGATGCAGCACTGAAAGTGCTCACTCATCTATGGCAAGACATTTGGAAGACAGCTACCTGGCCAACCAACCAGAAGAGAGCCATATTTATGCCTATTCCCAAGAAAGGTAATCCAATTGAATGCAGAAATTGTTTAACAATATCATAAATATCACATGCAAGCAAAACTTTGCTGAAGATCATTCAAAAGCAGCTGCAGCAGTATATCAATGAGGAACTACCAGAAATTCAAACCAGATTCAAAAGAGGATGGGGAACCAGGGTTATCATTGCTGATGTCAGATGGATCCTGACTGAAAGCAGAGAATACCAGAAAGATGTTTACCTGTGTTTTATTGACTATGTAAAGGCATTTAACTGTGTGGATCATGGCAAATTATGGAAAACATTGCAAAGAATGGGAATTCCAGAATACTTACTGTGCTCATGAGGAATTGGTACATAGATCAAGAGGCAGTCACTCAAACAGAAAAAGGAGATATTGTGTGGTTTAAAGTTCGGAAATGTGTGTGTCAGGGTTTTATCCTTTCACCATGCTTATTCAATCTGTATGCTGAGCAAATAATCTGAGAAGCTGGACTATACAGAGAAGAATAGGGTATCAGGATTGGAAGGACCAACCTGCGATATGCAGATGACACAACCTTGCTTGCTGAAAGTGAAGAGGACTTGAAGCACTTATGGATGAAGAGTAAAGATCACGGCCTTCCAGTAAGGATTACACTTCAACGTAAAGAAAACAAAAATTCTCACAACTGGACCAATAAGCCACATATGATAAATGGAGAAAAGATTGAAGTTGTTAAGGATTTCATTTTACTTGGATCCACAACCAACCCATGGAAGCAGCTGTCAAGAAATCAAAAGACACATTGAATTGGGCAAATCTGCTGCAAAGGACCTCTTTAAAGCATTGAAAAGCAAAGACGCCTGACCTAAGCCATGGTATCATCACATCATATGCATCACATATCCATCCTATGCATGTGAAAGATGAACAAGGAATAAGGAAGACCAAAAAGGAATTGATGCCTTTGAATTGTGGTGTTGGCGAAGATATTGAATATAGCATAGACTGCCAAAAGAACCAACAAATCTGTCTTGGAAGAATTATAACCAGAATGCTCCTTAGAAGCAAGGATGGGGATACTAAGTCTCACATACTTTGGGAATGTTAATAGCAGGATGAGTCCCAGGAGAAGAACATTATGCTTGGTAAAGTAGAGGGTCAGCAAAAAAGAGGAAGACCCTCAATGAGATGGATTGACACTGTGGCTGCAACAATGAACTCAAGCATAACAATTGTGAGGATGACACAGTACCGGGCAGTGTTTTGTTCTGTTGCACACAGGGCCACTGTGAGTTGGAACTGACTTGGTAACACCTAACAACAACAACAACATAGCTTCATGGCTCCTCGCTTATTTGTTTATTTATTTTCAATTTCCCTCACTGGAATACAAGGTCCATTAGAACAGGTATTTTTCTGTCTTGCCTGCTGCTCTAACTCTAGTACTTGAAGCAGTGTCTGCTTGAGTGCTGACTAAAGGAAGGCAGGCAGGAAGGAAGGAAGGAAGGAAATAAGGAAAGAATGAAATACGTGGAAATTTGGCTTGTAGTTATGCAAGAAGGAGGCCTGGTGGTACAGTGATTAAGTAGTTATGAAAGAGACTAGGGGCAAACTTCTGTGCAAGAAAAGTACGAATCAATGTCCAAATATCTAAGGGCAACTTGTTTAATTGCAGAAGTGGTTGAAGACTGAAACATTTTTCAGTCAAACCAAAGCTTGTTAGACTAATTCATCCAGTTACAGTGGAAGGCAGTTCCCCTGGGGCTACTTGTTGACAAGTAGGAATAAATAAGGAAAATATCTTCAGGACGTTTTCCTTAACATTCTACTTTAAAGCAAAGAACTATAGAGGAATCCAGAAATCCTATCTCAAAATGACAACCATATCAAAAATTAAAATAATAGTATTATTTACGGTTTGTAACTCTGTGCCAAGTCAGAATCAACTTGACGGCACTGCATTTGGTTTTTTGGTTTTAACTCTGTGCTTCGTACTGTATAGAGAATGATAAGGTTAATTCAGACAATCACTTATCACCCAATAATTACTGACTGACTACCATGCGTTCATTTTTGTTCTAACTTCAATTTGGGGTAAGCAAAACAGATATCCCTACTCACACGAAGCTTACATTCTAGTGGGGAAGAAAGTAACATTAAGTAGGGTATATAATTTCAAATAATGATTAGGTGCTAGGGAAATTAAAAAAAAAAAAAAACAGAGTGACTGGGTGAAAAGGTAAAACCTCATCAAGTGGATAAGATTTAAGCTGAAATTGTATCAAGGACGAGAAGTTCCTGCAAAATTAAGCAAGGTAAATGCAAATTCTCTGAGATAGAAGTCACCAGTGGCGTGTTCCAGAGACGGAAACAATAGTCTGTTTGGATGAAGGGTAGCTAAGAAGAAAGAAGAGCACTAAAGTTAGTGACATGGACACAAGTTTGTTCATGTAAGATCATTAGGCCATGATCCAGAATTTGGATTTTATACTAATTGAAATCAGAAATCATTGGCGTATCAAAAAACCAAGTCCAAACCTGTTGCCATCAAGTTGATTTTGATTCACTGAGACCCTATACGACAGAGTAGAACTGCTCCATAGGGTTTCTAAGGAGTGGTTAGTGGATCCTAACTGCCAACCTTTTGGTTAGCAACCATAGCTTTTAACTGCTGTGCCACCAGGGCTCCACTGGACTATCATAAACACTACCTAATAAAAATGAAACAAATATAAATGAATTAAATCCCCTTAAAATGACTTTGAATAAGAATTACCAAATTTTATTATTAAAAAAAAACAAACCCAGTGCAGTCGAGTTGATTCCGACTCATAGTGACACTATAGGACAGAGTAGAACTGCCCTATAGAGTTTCCATGGAGCTCCTGGTGAATTCGAACTGCCAACCTCTTGGTTAGCAGCCAGAGCACTTAACCACTATACCTCCAGGGTTTATACATAGAGAAAAATTGATAGGAGAGGTTATATAACTTGTTTATGGTTAAAGGATTTGTTAATGCTGGAGCCAGGATTCAAACCCTGGCTTGCACAACTACAAAACCAGTATCTTTCTCATTACAGCACTTTTAAAAGGAAAGAACATTTTCAGTTACCAAAATTGCAATCAGTTAGGGTATAGGATAAGTTTTAAGGTATACAATTAGTACTGAAACTAGATTTACAATATCCAGAATTACTAGTCAAATTTGAGTAGGCTCTCTCTTTTTTCACTTCAGCATTGGTTTTTTTCCTCACTGTTTCATTTATCCCATTTCAATATTATTTCTTTGCAAATCTAGGTAATTTGACAACTTTAAGATACAAGCTTGAGCATTTAAGCAGAAAGATGAATTATCAATAAAACTTGAAATTCCTTTTGTTTCTAGATATCATGTTGATCTTTAAGACAGAATGGAACTGAAATAATCTTAAAACCTTGTCTTAGGCTGGGTTCTCTAGAGAAGCAAAGCTGTTAAAACAGATAAATCATATATACAAAAAAAAAAAAAAAAAAAACCCACTGCCGTAGAGTCAATTCCAACTCATAGAGACCCTATAGGACAGAGTAGAACTGCCCCATAGAGTTTCCAAGGAGCACCTGGTGGATTCAAACTGCCAAGCTCTTGGTTAGCAGCCATAGCACTTAACCACTATTCCACAAGGAAACAGCTCACTCAGTTGTAGAGGCTGGAATGTCCCAAGTCCGTGGATCAGAATAGAGGCTTCTCCTGATTCATGTAGCCTCAGGGTCTGGTGAACCCAAGGTCTGCAGGCTGGAGAGCAGGGCTTCCACTCACAGGCTGTGAAAATCCACCAATCCCAAGACTGGCAGATAAGCTGGTGGCTCAAGTCTGAAGAACTAGAGATCAGACAAACAGGAGGTAGCTGCAGGATCCAGAGCCAGCAAAAAGCCAGAAAGTCTGCTTATGATCTGATGTAGGCCACACCCCCAAGGAAACTCCCTTTCAACTGATTGGCTACTCACAGCAGATTCCATCACCCAAGTGATCACATATAAGCACTGAGAATTATGGTCCAGCAAGTTGACACACGATCTTAACCATCACAAACTTTAAACCAAAAATATCCCCTGAAGTCTTCTTGAAACCAAACAGTAGTTTAGCTTAGCTAGTAAAGAATGTCTGCCATGAGTACTGTGCTCCTTCAAGATCTGTCTATATGGGATCAAATTGACTACAGTAACTCGAAAGATTTGACAGGAACCTTAGGGAGCAGTGAGTTTATGTTAATCGGGAAGGGACAACTCAGAATAGGAGGATGAAGATGTTTGCACAACTGGAAGAATGTAATGAATGAATTGTACATGTAAGAACTGTTGAATTGGTATGTGTTTTACTATGTATATTCTCAACAACAACAACAAAAGAAATTGTATATATATAAATATATATATATAAATGAATAGACCAGAACAGAGCTCTTGATATCAGTGTTGTCAAGCATAATTGACCCTCTCACTTTTCCCAACTCACAATTAAACACCACCAATTGGCCACATGGATTAAGCCAGGAATTTATATGTTATCCCTGCTTTCTCTTATTTCCCACATCCAATTCTTCAGAAAATTCTGCTGAATCTACATTCTAAAATGTATTGCAAATTTTTATAGTCAGTGCCATCACCCAAGTCTAAGCCACCATCATTTTCCTGTCTTACTGGATAAGATAGCCTTAACGAGTCATCTACTTTCACTCTTGTCACTTTATAATCTGACCTTGAGGAGTCACAGGTTTTAGGAAAATCCCTCCTGAAGCAAAAGGATAATTATCTCTAGTGCACAAGAGCTGTTTAAGTCTCTACTTATGTCGCAGTAGCTATTGACCAAAGCAAGACAGTAATCCAAGCATGCTAAGTACACAGAATGGGTTATGGATGCATGTATAGCCCGGAATTTGTGGCCAAATTTACAATTTATTATAACTTTAAAATATAACCTAATTTTATTTTCATTTGTTCCATGTGACCTCATCAGTGCTACAATTCCCACTTTATTTCATACCGCTTTTCCCCTAACCTATGGGAGTGCAACCATACTGTCTTTTTAAGGTTTTTCCAGAATGTCAAGTTTGTCAACCCTTTAAGGACTTTCTGCCAGCTCAGGGGTCTGCAATTATGCCCTGAGAGCCAAATCCAGTCCTCCACATGATTTTATAAGTCAAGTTTTATTAGAACACAGCTACACTCATTTATTTTTGTATTGTTGCGCTACGATGCCACAGTTGAGTTACAACAGAGATTGACATAAAAAAAAAAAAACAGAGATTGACCTTCAAAGGCTAAAATATTTACTTTCTGGTCCTTTACAGAAAAGATGTGCCAACCTCTGTGCTAGATGATCCTTCTGTCTAGAATGTTCTCTCCGCTCACCTTTACCTAGATTATTCTTCATTTCATTCATGTTTCTTGAATATGCTGCCTTGTAGAAATTTCTTTGACCTGTGAGTATAAAGCTACTCTATTCTATTACCCAAATTTAAATAATTGCATAGCATGTACGCCTATCTGGTGTGTTCTTTTTGGGCTTGTTTAATTATTCATTTATTTATGTGTTGCCTTTTCTTACTGGAAGGTAAATTCACTGACAAAAGGAAACCTGTCGGCCTTCGTAAATGCTCAGCCATCAGTACTTATAACAATGCCGGGTACACAGGAGATTTTCAACAAATATTTATTAAATAAATGGATAATAGAGTAAAGGAATCAGGCATGACATAAAAAATATGTTATTTTAATCTAACTGACTTCTCAGAGTATGTATTAAAGGGGGAAAATGGAATCCAAAATAAATAGCTAAATGATAGATTGAGAACAAACAGGTTCTCAAATTTCATAAATCTCCAGAAATTTGGTACTGTGATGAAAATAATATTTGCTCTTAAACGCAGGCTTTAGTTCTGTGTTAAAGTCCATTTCATCCAACCAAAACATGGCAAGATAGCAAGAATGAAGTTCAGGTTCAGTGACTCTTCAACTTAATTGAATGTGAAATTACCTCGATGTAGGGGATGAATCTGCAATGCGACAGCTGACCCAGGTGCTTTGGATTCACAGACATTGACCAAATGTCAAAGTGACAGCAAAACCACCATCAGAGCTTTCTCATAGGCCTGAGCTGTCACGGATTTCAGTCATTTAATTTTTATACTGGTAAACCATGGGATAAAGTCATTGACTCAAAAGCAAGTGATCTATTGTTAAAAGGCAATTTAGAAAAACAAACCACTATCTTGCTTTAAGAATATTTTAAAGGTTCAGTCAGTTGTGCAGGACATTGACCAAGTAAATGATTCATTCATTCATTCCTTCATTCATTTATCTGGTACCTGCTAGAGGCTAAGAACACAGATTTAAAATATTGTACCTTCCTCTGGAATGTTTACAGTCGAACTGCAGATTGTCTATTGCCAACTTAGCATCATATCCTCTCTCTTCTGTGTTTTCCTCTGCATCCGAAGGGAAAAGTGAGTAACATAGATGGTTGGTATAAAAGATGTGTGACAGAGCTGATAGAAAGGCTAAAGCAAGTTAAGAGACCTGCCATTTTGAGGAAGTTTCTATGTTTGTGGTGATCTGAAGTGAGTTAAATACCTTCAAAATTAAGGATAAGATGCTGCACACTGCAATTTTTGCCACTAAACAACAAGTACAATTCTTCATGATCTTCTTATTCTGGCAGCCAAGTATACCACATATGGGAAGCAAGAGAAAACTCTGAAGTAGGTTTGAGATCATGGCAAGCTTAGTTGCTATTTAGGTATTATAACTCAACAGATATGGACCTTTCTGGCAAGGTGCAATATGAGAATCACAAGACACGCCCTTTTTTTCCTGAAGATAATTATGCTGTAAGAGCTTTTGACAAACAGCACATGGCTTACTACTGGATCCAGGCAGAAACTGAATTCTTGTCTATACGACACCAACCAAGCAAATGTGGGAACTGAGCTTCCCATCATGAATGGAGTATTATCTAATCCATCAAACCATAAATTTGGCCATTGCAACAGAACTCTACTACCAAAGTAGAAATAGTACATGTGATATTATGTTCCAGTAGATTCTGAAGGTATAAGCAAATTGCATGAGCAAGTGCCTGAGATATTTCCAGAATGGAACACAGCAATGGTTGCAGTGACCTGGAAGTTGAGCCTTCCCTGGTCACTTTAGGTTCCTCCACCTTTGAATATGATTCATCATAATAAAGACACAGAGGAGTATGTCTGGATCTGAGGGTAATCTCTAGAGTGTTTTTACATTGACTTCAAGTGGTAAAAGATAATGGAAGGTAAGAACAATAATATTAGCAGAAGTCGTTATAAATCAGATTTTTATGGAATAAAGTTTTGAGCTACTCTATGAGTTGAATTACCACAACTAATTGAGGAGTTGGCTTAGGGAAAAGTGACCATGGAAGTGAACATCACCAAAGAAAGAAGCAATAAACACCAGCTTTGGCTCAGGGATCAGTTACAAAAATGAGAATAGAGTAGACATGCACGTTCTTTTCATTGTTTTTGCTAGTATATTTGGTATATTCATCGATTTTCTCTTCTTCCTTTCTTTTACTCATTTAAGCAAGTTTTATTCATTATGTTTGAATTTATAATTATAATTTAGGATTTGACTACAATTGTATATTATAATGATACTAAATTATATCAGGTTAACAGAGAAGATTACAGTTGAGTTAGGAAAGGAATGACTATCTCTAAAGATGGACGTCCTTTTTGAAAAAAGGTCAAGCTCTTCTTCAGAGGGCTAAGGATAGTTGCATACTATTAAGCTGGCCTAGAGTGGATCAGAGACAGCGTGTTTCTGGAGACAGCAGCTGTGACATCAGCCTCCTTCTCTGCAGATTCCTTCATGGAATAAGAGCAGTCACCCCCTTGGTGGTAAGGTAGCTCTAACACAGTTTGAAGAATGTTTCTGAAAGATCAGCCTTGAACCAATTTTTTCCTCCTTTCCATAATTCCATGTTTTCTTTATTCCTTTTTATTTATTTTTGTTCATTTTGTTTAGCTAGAGTAGATTGTGTTGTCTCCAAATAAGAATCCTTACAAATTCGTATGTGTGGTCCCTGAGCTAAGGTAATGACAGATGGAAAAGAGACCAGTGGCACAAACAGTGCAGTGTATGAAAGGATTCCAATTGTTCTCTGTAGCCGAAATCCAGGTGGTATGTAGGGGGTAGGGAGAGGACGCAAATAAGATTGGATGACAGTGGGTGCCAGATAATGAATCACAAGAATATTAGAGCACTAAAATTATCCTACCATGGACAGTTTACATCACATTGTATATTTCCAAACTATATTTCCAAATTCCTCCGTATTTCTAACCTAGTTCATAACATCAAACACATATGAGCTATTTCTATTATGTTTATTAGAGAAAGAGAAGAAATATGAGTTCCTCTTATGTCAGGTACTGGCTAAGTACGGAGTCCATGTTGGGTTTTTTTTTTTTTTTCTTTCAAATACTCAAGTATTGGGCCATATTCTTAGCTTTAATTAAGCTAAAACTTTGGCTCAGAAATCATTTTCAAACTGACTGACTACAGATATTCACCCACGTATTTTTTTTTTATTCAGCCAATAATAAGTACCAACGAAAGGCTAGAACACCATACAAAACATCCATTAATTTGCAAGATTCTGGAATAAAGAATGGAGCCCTAGTTGCGCAGTGGTTAAGCATTCAGCTACTAACCAAAAGGTCAACAGTTTGAATCCACCAAACACTCCTTGAAAACCCTACGGGGCAGTTCTACTCTGTCCTAAAGGGTCACTACGAGTCAGAGTCGACTCAATGGCAACATGTTTGGTATAATAAAGAATAACTGTAATTTTCCCCAATTGTCATAACCTGTTTTGATACATGAAGATTTAATATAGTGCTTGGAATATAGTAGGTCCTCCATATTGGTTGTTGAATGAGTAACTGAAAAGACTTTTCTGACTCTATTCAATGGAATATATTATTCCCTTGAAATTGTGGGGAAATTATGGCCAATGACATGCCTGTCATTTTAGTAGTATCATCCAATTTTGCACAATTCTCAGGCTGTAAGAGTGTTTTACAAAAAGAAGGCTTTAAATGTATATAAAAAATTGTAAAAACTGTTCAGACATTAAGTATAATAGGTCAAGAGGATATTAGGATATTATAAGGTATGCTCTTGAGGTATTTTTTTTTTTTATTACCATACATAGACATGGGCTTGATGAGATGTTAAGATGTAAATATGCACTTGTGAAGAAATGCATACTTTCAGAAGATCAACATTTTAGCCACACAAGACACACTGTATTTGTCTCCTTATTGTGGTAACTATTTAGATAAAAAAAAAAAAAAAAAAAAAAAAATTTTTTTTAATAACTCCATATAAAAAGAAAAAAAAAAGTTTTTTTTTTTTTCTTTTTATGTGTTTTATAAAATACTAAGCAGAGTTTTAATATAATCTCCTACTGGAATAGCTCAGGTAACTTAATAAACCAGAAGCTATCACCCTTGGTGAAACTGATAAAATTAAATATCAGGACCAGCAGACTACACCAGTTACTACACTAAGCATCTAAGTCACAGCCATACAGTCTCTTTGTTAATCTTAACTATAGCTGAAACCTCCAGGGTGAACTATTATACCTCGTATTGTATTCTTTCTTTTTTTTCTTTTTTTTTCAAATTTTGACTTTTTTTAAATAGTGTAGGTACCAAAGAGCTTTCTCCAAGTGCCTGATTACTGGAACTTTTATTTCCTGGCCCTACTTAATATTCTTTTATCTACAGTACTCAGAAACACTAAGGTAATACAATTCCTACTGAAAATAAATTGAAGCTAACTCTAAAACTTGAAGCACCTGTTCACAATTTATATTTATTGAGGACTTAAAAGAGAACATTATCATCAACCTATTTCATTTTCTCTGACCCTTCTTATGAGTCAGACTCTTTATATTACATGGGGCACTGACATTACTGAGAATAATGCAGAAATAGTGTATGTAGAGCCTAGGTTTGAGTCCTAAGGAAAGCTTTGATTCAAGGGAAATAGAAGCCACTGTTTCAGCCAGTGAGCCACTTACTATTATGTAGCATTATCAACTGAAAGGCGGCCAAGCTGTTCATTCCATTTTTCTCATTTTCAAAATCACATAAAGAAGTTACAGTATCTTCCTAATCCCTGAATATAAGGCTGTTTTCTAATTTTTTCCATATTTTTATATTTGGAAAAGTATGATTAATTTTACCCAAAGAAATGTCATTCTTCTGGTATCTTGATACTCCCTCAAAATATAACCTCGGTTTCTTTTTTTTTTTTTCTTTTTGGTCAATGTAATCTAATTGTAATGATGGTATACTGGGTTGAGTAGTGCCCTCCCAAGATGTATATCCTTGCCAGAACCCCAGAATGTGACCTTGTTTGGAAATAGCGTCTTTGCAGATGTAATTAAAGTGAAGATAAAGTCATACTAGGTAAACTGAGGTCTAAATTTAATATGACTGCTGTCCTTATAGGAAGAAGAAAAGAGACACAGAGACAGACACACACCCAGGGAGAACATCATGTGACAATGGAGGTAAAGACTGGAGTGATTCGTCTGCAAGCCAAGGGTAGATGGCAACAGTGAAAGCTAAGAGAAACAGATTCTGGAACAGATCCACCCTGGAGCCTAGAGGGAGAGCATGACCATGCTAGCACCTGAATTCTAGCCTCCATAATTTTAAGAGAATAAGCCCCTACGTATGAGGTACTTTGTTATAGCAGTCCTAGGAAACTAATGCAGATGGTAAAGAGTTAAACATGAAGGTAGACAAACATCATCTTCTTTTGATGCCCCCTATCCCAGGAATTTATCGGCCCATTGTCATCGTTCGGAAAATGAGCATTCCAGAAAGTATAATACAGATTTGTTCTTTTTGGGATAATGATCTGCCAGGAATTCAGTCTTTCCTCTAAATTGATAGGTTACTGCATGAAACAGAAATATTTCCTCATAAACTGTAGAGATAATCCCACTGGAAGTTCACAAACTAAAGAGTTAATGGTGATCTCCACGAATATTCTTCTCATTTCCCTTTGTTCACTTGTATGAGTTAGTCTTGCAAAGCTTGTAAGAGCACATTGCTCTTGCTCTTTTCACTTAAGAGTAGAATTGCAATAACAATTTCATACCTACTCCACTCTCGTCAAAAGTTTCCTTGCCCTTAGAAGCTCCACAGACACATCTAGATTCCCTGAGGAACCAAATTACTGTGCTTAGTACTGTGGTGACCGTGGTCTTGGGGAACATCTAGCTCAACTGCCATAAATAGTGTACAAAGAAAAATGTTCTACATTCTACTTTGGCGAGTAGCATCTGGGGTATTAAAAGCTTGTGAGCAGTCCTCTAAGATACTCCATGGGTCAGGAGAGGGGAAAATGAAGAAAACCAAAGACACAGGATTAGTTCAAAGGACTAATGGACCACAACTACAACAGCCTCCACCAGACTGAGTCCAGCACAACTAGATGGTGCCTGGCTACCGCCACTGACTGCTCTGACAGGGATTACAATAGGGCATCCTGCATAGAGCTGGAGAAAAATGTAGAACAGAATTCTAACTCACAAAAAAAAAGACTAGACTTACTGGCCTGATAGAGACTGGAGAAACCCCAAGAGTATGGCCCCCAGACGCCCTTTTAGCTCCATAATGAAGTTGCTCCTGAGGTTCACCCTTCAGCCAAAGATTAAACAGGCCCATAAAACAAAACGAGACTAAAGGGCCACACCAGCCTAGGGGCAAGGACTAGAAAGCGGGAAGGGACGGGAAAGCTGTTAATAAGGAACTCAAGGTCAAGAAAGGGAGAGTGCTGACATGTCATAGGGTTGGTAATCAATGCCACAAAACAATATGTGTACTAACCATTTAATGAGAAGCTACTTTGTTCTGTAAACCTTCATCTAAAGTACAATTAAAAAAAATTTTTTTCCTTGCCTTGCCCTTGACCCCTTAGTTATATTTCTTCATTAAAAAAGATCCCCCCTACCAAAAAAAAAAAATTGTCTTTGAGTTTATTCTGACTCTGCTTGTAGAAGAGAGTAGAACTGCCCCATAAGGTTTCCAAGGAGCTACTGGTGAATTCATAGTGCCAATCTTTTGGTTAACAGACTGAGCTCTTAACCACAGTGCCACCAGGACTCCAATTAAAAAGGATAGAAACTATCTAATCAGAATTACCTTCTTTCCCAAACGCATTCACAAACCTGCTTGTTTTCTGTGCTCATGTTCTCTTCTCAAATGTCTCAAGATATTTCTTGAGGAAATGTCTCTTTTCCTTCCTAAAACAATCTCTCCATCCATTTTCTGGATTCCAGGATTTGCTTTCTCCTTTCTTTCCTTCCTTGCCTCCTTCTTTCCTTATTTTTTTTCCTTTCTCTCTCTACCTTTGTCTCTATCCCCTTCTTCCTTCCTTCACTCCCTCCTTCTATCTGGGAAACCTGGATCTGATTTCTGGACAATGGACAACCACTACCTGTTTGTCAGTGGAGGCTTGCATGTTGCCATGATACTGAACAGGTACAGCGGAACTTGCAGATTAAGGCAGAATAGGAAAAAAGACCTGGCCATCTACTTCCTGGCAATCTACTTCTGTTAATGAGCTAATGAAAATTCTATGGATCAAAATGTTCCAACTGATTTACAACTGATCATGGGAATGGTGCAGGACCAGGCAGTGTTTTGTTCGGTTGTAGATGAGGTTGCCATGAGTCATGAGCCAGCTTGACAGCAGCTAACAACAACAACATGTTTATATGTCAACTCCCACATGTATTTCTCTTGAGTTTCAGAATCATACCTAAGTGCCTCCTGATAGCACAACTTGAGCATCTCAGGGATATCTCGAACTAAAGACTTCTCAGAACATCCTTCCTTGACCACATTTCACTCTACCTAAATTAAACCAAGGAAACCTTGGTGACATAGTGGTTAAGTGCTACGACTGCTAACCAAAAGCTCAGTGGTTCAAATTCACCAGGTGCTCCTTGGAAACTCTATAGGGCAGTTCTACTCTGTCCTATAGGGTCACTATGAGTTGACATTAACTTGATGGCAACAGGCAAATTATACCAAAACCAAACCAGTTGCCGTCAAGTCCGTTCCTATTCATTAGTTTCCCCCATTTGCTGTTTCCTATGGTTTGGTGTTTTTCCTTTAACTAAGCTATCATAATCTTGAATTATATATCTACTTATCATCGAATTGTTTGGGCATCTGTCCTTTTCCCCTCAGTGCTAAACCCAAACAGCCAGGACAGGTTGTTTCTCACCACTATATCCAAAATCACAAGCATGAGGCCTAGCATATGATGTTACTGAATTAATATTTGCTGAATGATAAAATAATTTCACCAATGACAGAGTGTAAATTTCATCATAAGCATCTACAGAAAGTACACAGGGCACGTGGGTCGGAAGAACTATTTCAAGTTCAAGCACAGGAAATTATACCATAGGGGAAGGAGTGAGAGCTCACAGCAGGACAGGAAAACACCATCGTAAAAGAAAAATAAATAACCTTCTCCAGAGGATGGAATGACCTGCGTCGAATAAAATAACACAGGAAACAGAGATTCTGAAAAAAGGGCTTTTATAAAAATTTGCAGGCTGGGCAGCAAAGTTTTCATAATGAGATAGCATGTTAACAGCAAAAAAAGTGTGGACTCCCCATGCAACTTGTGTTTGAATAGATGATCAGGTAAATGAAGACAGCTGACTAGGGCAGCGACAGAGCCACCTCCACCCAGAGCGCTCTCACAACTTCACTGTTAGAGGAGGGACTGGGCTAGTCAAACCTACGGAAAATGTTTGCAAGTTACAGCAGAATCCATACCAACCGTTAATAAGCTGAGTCATTGTTTTTGCTTTCTACAGTTTTCATGATCATAAAAACCATGAAAATGATTTCTTGTTTTGAGTCCCAATGGAGTAATAGTTGTTGTTGTTAGTGGCTGTCAAGTCAGCGCTGACTCATGTCAACTTCATGTACACGTAGCCCAGTCCCGTGCCATCTTTATGATCGTTGGTATGTTGAGCCCATTGTTGTGGCTATTGTGACAAACCATTTCATTGAGGATTTCTCTCGTTTTCACTGACCCTCTGATTTATAAGCTGTGATGTCCTTTTCTAGTGATTGGTCTAGTAAGTGAGCTGAAGTCTTGCCATTCTTGCTTCTAAAGAATATTCTGGTTGTATTTCTTCTAAGACTGATTTGTTCATTCTTCTGGCAGCCTGTGTATATTCAATATTCTTTACCAACACCACGGTTTGAATGCATCAATTCTTCTTCTGTCTTCCTTTTTCATTGTCCAGCTTTTGCATGTTTATGACATGACTGAAAAGAACATGAATAATGGACATTTATTGACCACTTACTATTTCTAGGCACTGTTACAAGTGCTTTATTCATGTCAATTTTTTCAATCCTCATAACAACTTTATGAAGAAAGTAGTATTATTCTCTCTACTTTAGAGATAAGAAGCTGAGCATAGAGAAGTTAAGTGATTTGCCTTTGTTCACACAGATAGTAGTAAGAGGCAAAACTGGATTCACACAGTAGCAGCTTTATTCCAGAGCTGGCTTCTTAATCACCATATTATGCTATCTTGTTATTAAAAAAGAATACTTCAGAATTAATATTCTAAAAATATATACAAATATGGAAGGACCTTGAAAATCTTTCAAGAAAAGTAACAAACTGATCTAACCGCATGTCATTTACCTGGGCGGTTACATAAAATTCATGAGAAAATATCTATTTGCTTTAATCTACCAACTCCTCAATACATCTCTGTAAATTTAACGAATAATCATTGAAATGGTTGTTGCTGTTGTTAGTTGTCACTGAATTAATTTTGACTCATGGCAACCCCATCTGCGCAGAGTAGAAGTGCTTTATAGGGTTTTCAAGGCTGTGACCTTTCAGAAGCAGGTCACTAGGCTTGTCTTCCGGGCTTCCTCTGGGTGGGTATGAACAGCAAATCTTTGGGATAGTAGTCTAGCACTTAACTGTTTGTGCCACCCAGAGAATCCTAACCATTTAAATAAGGCCATGCTAGTCAACCAAGAATTAGAAAAATACATACATGCTAGAACTTTGTATTTGAGCTGGTTTTAAAGATGACATAGATTTAGAAATGCAGAGAGAAAGGAAGGGAGCAGGGGAGAACACTTGAACAATAACAGTGATTTGTTCCACAAATTGAAATAATCCAAAAAGATGTTTCAATATGAAGATAGACATTGTTTCGGCTACACTGGCTGCAAACCATCCTGACCAATAAGAAAATGTAATTCCTTTATTAGTTTTACACACATACACACACACACACACACACACACACACACACTCTGTTGGTCTTATAAAACCAAAAACCAAAACCAGTGCCTTCGAGTCGATTCCAACTCATAGTGACCCTATAGGACAGAGAAGAACTGCCCCACAGAGTTTCCAAGGAGCACCTGGCAGATTTGAACTGCCGACCCTTTGGTTGGGAGCCGTAGCACTTAACCACTACGCCGCCAGGGTTTCCTGGTTTTTATATATATATATATATATGTATATGTATATATATGTATACATCTATTATTTATATGACATCATGTAGCAGGTGTCTTTTACTTTTGCTTGTAGGTTTCTTTAAAGCATACATTATCAAAACTTTAATGAGTTTTACTTTTTCTACTGATAATTAGGTTGACCATATGCTGAGCCTCTTTCTTCTTTTAGCTAAAGTGGAAGGGGATATCAGCAGGATTCAAAGACAAGGCCAGGGCTGCATGGAGGATATTGCCCATTGTCTTATCACACTCAGTGCGTAGGCTTTGCTACCTCCCATTTTATAGTTGTTAATATGAGATGATGTTGGCAACCTGTGGTTTCTGATCATTTGGTGTTCAAATACTAAAAAATGAACATGAATTTGTCTACTGTTCTGTTTTCTTAATTACTGTGCATGGTCTTTAATACTTAAATGTCTATAAAGTGTCACTCTATTACATTTTCGAAGGAATTACAAAACTTATGTAACTTGAAACTTTGACTGTGTTTTTCTCTCCCACTGGAGTGTAAGGTCCACGAGAGCAGAAATCTGGTCCCTCTCAGAGACAGTGTGTACTCAAAATGTGGAAGGCTAACAATGAATATTTATTGAACTCAAAGCGAGCCCAATTAAACTAAGGCAAAAGTCTTAAAACACTGAACATATTGCCTTTTTCACCACTTTGAGGGTGAAATATTTTTAAAAATAAAAGGAATTTCAAATAAGATGAAGTTATATTCAGTGGCATGGATGGCAAAAAAAAAAAAAGCATAAAAGAAGTATCAAAATATAGAGCAACCTTAGAAAATGTGAAGGAGAAAGATATGGCAGTCTGCTCACATAAAGATTATAGCCTTGGAAACCCTATGGGGCATTTCTGCTATGCCCTATAGGATTGCTATGAGTTGGAATTGACTCAATGGCAACAGGAACGGGTTAGACCGTGTGATTTAAATTCTTCATTTCGTAGAGGAATCAGAAGCCCGGAGAGGAATGTGACTTGCCCAGGAAATATAAAAATATTTGTTTCAGATCAGGAATTACAAATCAAGACCCCTAGGTCATTTCTGTATTCAATGTGTCATCTGATGTATGCTGTCTTCTGAGTTTGTATAACTTTATCTTTGTTCTCATCGCATCGAGATGGGAGTCGCACATCCCTACTGCTCTCCGTGGGGATGCTGGGTGAGGGCTCTACATTTTTCTTTGTTGCCTCTGGCTTTGAATTCTGTATATGGTGAAATATTTCCATATATAGATCACCTCATCATCACACATGACTGCCTAGTTCAAACGAAGTTGATCCAGATATAAAACTCATATTTATTTCTTTGGCTTCCTTAATTGCTTTCCTTCTCTTTGGACTTCTGTCCTCCTATTTCTGATTTCTATTTATTTATTTATTACAGACACAGCTTAATAGTACTTTTCCTCCATCCCCAAGTACTTATCTAGATATTTTCCAAAATAGAAGTATCTCTACTATAGTTATCTCTTAAAGTAACAGTTAATTCAGCTAATTAGGAAATCATTTTTATACCTAATTATATTCAAAATTATTATTTAATATTTTAATTTAATTTTTGTTTTTCATTTATGCCCTTTTAATGAGTTTGCAATGGTAACTACTTTGCCTTTAATTTGGATTTGCCTGATGGCTAATTTTATGAGCATCTCTACATGTATTTATGGGATATTTATACATCTTCTATTGCAAAGTGCCTGTTCAAACCTTATCCCCATCTTTATTGGGTTATTTGTCATCTTATTGTTGAGTTATATATTCTGAGTTATATATACTGTCACATTTCTACATTCTGTATAAAAGTAACTTATCAAATATATATATTGTGAATACCTTCTCCCATTATTTTGCCCGCATTTTTTGTTTTTTTAACAATGCCTCTCAAAAGCTAATTTAGTCTGCCATTAAACAGAAATTTAAACATAATGCACAGCTGATGATTCTGAATAAGTATCTGCCTATTTTTTAACTAATAAAACACTAAACATTGAAATATGTTTATTTTTGGACTGAAAACTACACCTTTTAAATAAAGCATTTAAACTTTTCTTCACTCTTTACAGTCTAAGAGCATAAACATGTATCTGAGTCATTTTGATCTTTTTATCATTTATAAATTTATCATTAGCTGCACAAATATGACTCATTTATGTAATGTGAAAAACTTTACTTAAAACTTCTTGATGTTTTATTCTTTTTAATCTACTCATTATTGAATATAAGTTTACTAGTTTAACTTTCAATAACTCTGAACACATCCATTCATGCTAATCTTAATTAAAAGTTCTAAATTCTTTTAGAGGAAAAAAGTCCCTGCTATCCTAAGAAGAAATATCATCTAAAGAAGGATAGAAAAAAGTCTAACATTTTATGTGTTCCCAAAATTATTAAACGATTATTAGTAACAAGGAGCATTGAGTTAATATATATTAGATTATTTTTCTAAAATGTTTAGTAATTTAAATACTGAGTTGAAGTTTCATTTCAAATAAAAGTAATGGGCCATTCCATCTTCTACACGTATGGCTTTTCATTCAGTTCTTACATGTTATGGCATGAGTTAGCCTGGCAATTATTGCTATCTCCATTTTAGAGATGAGGAAACTGAGCATTACACAGCCATATAATTAGTAATCTGTACTTATGTTCAATCTCAAAAGTTTTGACCTTGAGTCCATTGCTGTTTTAACAGTCCCTTGTCATTTGAAATAAAATGCATGTAGAAGTATTTCTCTTGATTTTGTCTGTAACCTTGTCCAATAAATTTAAGAATGTCCTTTGAGGATGTAAAGATAGAATCTCATTAGCTAACTCCACAAGATAAGAAATCTTCTGGGTAGTTCTCCTGCTGATCAGAAATGCTCCAACCAAAATAAAACGCATCAAAAAGCAGAGCAGGAAAGACAGGAAGGGGTAAAAAAAAAAGACAAAAGCCAAAAGAAAAAGAACACTGCCTGGTGAGAGTTTTGAAAATGAAGCTCAGCACTGGTGAGGAGCTGGTGGTACACAGGAATAGTAAAATTGGTTCTTCCCAGCCTCTGTCTCTGCTGCTAAATTAAAAATAAAAACATGCTCAGTAGTTGAGAGAGGTCTGTGATTTTAATTGGTGTATTTGATGTATGTTGATATCGTACCTAATGTAGGTTTATGCACACCAGGGTTGGGTGAAGGGTTGGGGGGGGTGGAGAAAAAGGAGAATTGAGTACAATTTTAAAACTAATTTAGGTTATTTCTCCAAACATCAAATGGACTGCCAAAAGCCACTGATGAAGGCTTTTGGGAAGTCTGTAATTTATTTAAGGAGCCCTGGTGGCCCAGTGGTTAAAATACTTGGCTGCTAAGTGAAAGGTCGGCAGTTCCAACCCACCAGTGACTCCGTGGAAGAAAGATGTAGCAGCCTGCTTCCATAAAGATTACAGCCTTGGGAAATCTTTGTAGCAGTTCTACTCCGTCGTATAGAGTTGCTATGAGTAGGAAATGACCTGACGGCAACAGGTTTTTTTTTTTTTTTCTTGGTTTGGTAATTTCATTAAGATCAAATTACAAGTTCTAATAACCTGGCACCAAATAAACCAATGTGTGAATGCTTGTCTAGTATTTGATACACTGTTCAAGAGTTTCTCTTCTTGAACTCAGCTAGAGTTACATCAGAAAAAGACATGCAAAGGCTTTATCCGTGCTAATCACGTTCTCCCACTCTTACTCAATGATGTACAAATCCAAATGGTGTAAGTCTGCAAATGATGGAGTGAAAGGCAGTTAAAACTTCACTTTTATAAAGGAAATTGCATTTCTTATTGTAAATTACCTTTTCAATTTTTTTTATTTAGGAAAGAAAAACATGAGGGGTTAACATATTGACAATTATATTATCAAGGTTTGGCTAGAAGCTTGAAGCATATTCTTTGTTTAAATGATGCAACAAATACATGCAGTAGAAATGAGAAAACTGAGTAATAGAGTGGATAAGTAACTAAACTAAAAATCATAAAGTTAAGATTTACACCATTAAACCATTTCTCTTCAAAGACCACGTTTCCTTTAAGCCATCATCACAATGCCTCCCTTTCCTCTTATCCTCCATCCCCCGCAAAAGTAAAGTTATTGTGAATTAGTCAAATGAGTCGTGCTTGCACCTTTCTTTGATAAAATAAAATCTCATGAACTAAACAAGGGCGTTAGGTCATTTTGGGGGTGAGGTGTGAAAGGAAGGCAGGAGGGGCTCAAGAAAGAAAGCACTGTCTTCTCAGTAGCAACCCTACAACCAAATGTATCTGCTCCTTTAACATTTAATCAAACCTTCTTTGAAGAGAGACAGGATTACTTTATTGGGGTCAAATGATCATTTAAGATCCTACAATGAGAAAATGCTTATGCAAATCCTTGATTAATATGAGAAGCTTAAAGTATAGACCCATATAACTTTTCCTGGTTATTCCAAGTTTTAGCCTCCATTCCAACACTCACTTGAAAGCATGGATCTACTCTGAGCTTACCGCTTTTGCTTGTTTTCATTGCGTTTTTAAAAGATGTATTGTCAGGTGGTCACACAAATCAAGGGGACTTAGTAGTTGAGTTTGTCAAAACTGACTCGGGATGAAGAAAATTAAAACTGGATCCTTATTTCACACCGCAGTCAAAGGTAAAATCCCGGTAGATCTGATAGATTAAAGACGCACTTGTGAAGGGTCAAACGATCAATTTAATAGAAGAACATGTAGGACAACCTCTTGGTGATAAAAGAGTGGGGAAAGACTTTCTGAACAAAATCCTCCAAACACTGAACTATAAGAAATTCAATTACATTTCAAAATAAAAAATTTCTCTCCAACAAAGAACATCTTGAACAGAGGCAAGAAAAAGATAATAAGGATTAACACTTATACTATACTGTGTTTACTGTGTGCCAGTCACCATTTTTATTACATCCATTGTACTGATGAAATAAAGAAAAAAAAGAAAAGGTTTATTAACTCGTCCAGGTTCACCTAGATAGTAAATGCCCTGTTCAGGTTCTTAACCTCTGTAGCATGAAGTCTCCCCATGGTAGATTGGGAAAAATATTTGCAATATCAAAAGCCATCAAAGAGAGACTATGTAGAATATTCATAGGATTCCTGCAAATCAACAAGAAAAAGACTAACACTCCAAAGGGAAAGTGAGCAAGAGTTATACTAAAGCCATTTACAAAAGAGAAACCCTCAAAACAAGGATAGGTTCTAAATCACAATCTTAACCAAAGAAGTGTAAAATAAACACCATGAAGATACTGTTTTATACTTTTTAAACTAGCAAATTTTAGAAAGCTGGTTAAGTCAAGTTGCTGGGGGTGCTGGAACACAAGAACCCTCTGCATTGATCTACATGATATATAGGCACATATACATGTATACACACACATATATATTTGTTTATATATATAAATGTCCACAGTAGGCAAAATCTATGTAAATATAGTTTATATAATATATAAATTGTATCATATATATATATATATATATATATATATATGCATATGTATGTAGTCCAATGTAGCATTCTAGAAATTATAGGACAGCATTAAGTCAATTTAAATATTCATTAACTTCTGGACATATATCCCAATGATATCCTCACATAGGCCCTTTAGGGAATGTGTGTATAGATGTCAACTACAGCTTCATTTGTGGAAGGTGCAGCTTTGGAAGTGATTTAGTTGCCTCTCAGTAGGAAAATGTGGTAGTTGAACACCATAGAGGATAATGCAGCTAAGGACTATATAGTCATTGTATAGTGACATAGATATATCTCAAAAAGAACCAGTTAAGAGGGGGAAAAAGTAAGGAAGAGAAGAAATCTATGACACAATATTATGTTTCTGTATTAAAAGTCCATATACTGCAATCAGCAATAAAGCCATCCCATTACTGACTCATAGTGACCATATAGGGCAGGATGGAACTGCCCCATAGGGCTTCCAAGTCTATAATCTGACTTGCCACATCTTTCCCCAGAAGAGATGTGGTGAGTATGAACTGCCGACATTTCATTTAGCAGTCAAGCGCTTAACCACTGTGCCAATCAACAACAGACATATACAAAAGCCTTAAAAAAGAATACACAAAGAAAATAATACATATAAAATGTTTTTGAAAAGTAAATAGTGAATACAAGTAGAGAATGGAGTTAAAAAGGAATCAATCCCTCAATCAATCCATCAAGAAAGAGATGGGCCTGGCATAGACCAGTGATGATCATTTTTCATGATATGAGAGGTACAGTAAAACCTGCTATAGCCAGAACCTGTGTAAGGTACAAACATGTCAGAGAAGGAAAACTAAAATATTTTCCACTAAACCAAGTGATAAAAAAGTGGCAAGACCATTGTCTCAAATGCAAAAAATTTGTGAGACCAGGAAAAACAAGGCAGTTCCATCTAGTTCCAGCTCTCACAGGTTTCACTGTATAAATCAGTTCAAACAGTTACACCTGAGTTCCAACTAGAAAAGAAAGAAAAAATAATAATGTATCACTTATAGTTAATAATAAATAATATTAAATAAATTATTGATCAGCTTTTTTACTTACAGATACTGAACTAGGTAGCTTACCTATATTATACATAGTATTCTTTCCTCCCTTCCAAAATACCTATAATAGAAATATTATCTGCCAATTAATGATAAGAAGAGCATAGATCAAAACTATAAAGTGATCTGCTAGAAAGGTATCCCATACCCATCACCTGTTTTCAAAGATTATACTCATTTTAATTCACTGATATAGTATGTTCAAAAATGGTCTCTCAGGGACTCATATTCAGATTTCAAGAAAAAAGGGGAAATCGAGGTTTTATTACTACAGAGCTTCCTAGAACACTTAATTTCACAACCTATAGAGTTTGCAACTTTTTTCAAAGGAAAAAGAGGACCTCCTTAACCCCCCACCACAAACACACACATGAACACCCTCACATACAGCAAGCATTTAGCCAGTCTATTAAACAAGCAAAACTCATTGAGTGTTACAGGGGAGGGAAAAAGGAGAAAAAACTTTTTTTATTGTTCACCCTACTCCCATTCATAGTGGTTAAGTGCTACGGCTGCTAACCAAAGGGTCAGCAGTTCGAATCCGCCAGGCGATCCCTGGAAACTCTATGAGGCAGTTCTACTCTGTCCTATAGGGTCGCTAGGAGTTGGAATCGACTCGATGGCACTGGGTTTTATTCCCATCCTAACCCTCTTGAAACTTGTTTTCTCCTGCCTTAATTGAAATATTGGATAGGTCTCATAGCTTATCTCCTCTCCCTTAGAAAATGAAAAGGCATCTGATCAGTTATATTCACAAGAACAACCCCAGTTCAATTAATTGATCCAAACAAATATAATAATCAGAGTAAGTCCAATTTCTCTTAAGTCAGAGCTCTTTTCTGCCCCCAGTGTGGTCCTTCTCTGAGTTCACTGCCTGACCTGGGACTTTATGACCAGGTTCATCATTCTTTCTCTTGGTTTTGTTTCTACCCAGGCTTGATGGCTTAGCAAAAGGGGGAGGGGGGTAGGGAAGAACAGTTAAAGATAGTAGGAATAATTATAATAATCCAGGTGAAAGATAATAATGGTTACCACCCTGTACCAGCCATCATAAATCTCTCCTGAATTATGACATAATTTTCCCCCTCCACCTGTCTCCTTCTACAGTCTATTTCCAACACAGAAGCTGGGGTGACCCATTTCAAACACAAGCCAGCTCATGCCACTCCTGTGCTCAAAAATCCTCCAATTACTCACCATTTGCTCAGAATAATCGCCAAATTCCTTGAAAGTTCATACACAATCTGAATACTGCTGCCCCTCTTACCTCATCTTCTACTCTTCCAGCCCCTATCTCTTCACATTTTGTGAGCCCTGTTTTTGTTGCTGGTGGTTGCTGTTGAGTCCATTACTAAGCTCTACCACCTGCATTTTGTTCCTGAACATATCAGGTTAGGTGCAGGACCTTGGACACATTATTAGTAGGAGACCAACCCTGTCCTTACTGTCACAACCAGCCTTCAGTCAGCCTCTCACTCTTAAGATTGCTTGACCCACTGTGTCTCCCTCCATGCTCCACAGGACTTCTAGAAAATTCTCTCACTATACTTAATGTGGAAGCCCTGGTGGTATAGTGGTTAAGAGCTACAGCTGCTAACCAAAAGGTCAGCAGTTTGAATCCACCAGGAGCTCCTTGGAAACCCTATGGGGCAGTTCTACTCTGTCCTTTTGGGTCGCTGTGAGTTGAAATTGACTTGACAGCAGTCGGCTTTTTTTTTTTTTTTTTTGGTGTGCTTACTGTTAAAAGGGTAAAATTCCTAATTATCTCTCATGATGGGGTGGGAATAATTTAAGTAGTGCAGTATTCTCATTACACCTACTTATTACTTATGTGCTATCTCATTATCCAACATTTCACATTTATGACAATAGTAAAAAATCTACTATCCGGGTATTTTGCACCTTAACAATGTATGTCTGGTAGTAATAACAAAAGTTTTGGCCAGTTAAGGATTTTTTCATATGACATAAAAAGGTAAAAAGTGTAAAGGATAGGACATATAATGTAGGTGTGTAAATTATAGTTTACACGGTACTCAGTCACTGATTTATTTATTCATTCAACAAATATTTAGAGAACACCCATTATGATCCAGTCCCTACCCTGATAGTTAATAATTTTCTAGAGGAAAATATTGTTAGGGACTTTACATTTCAGTTGGGCATAGATGGAGAATAAACAAGTTAACCAATAAATAAAGAAAAGAAGTCTTTCAGATAGGGATCAGAGCTTTGAAGAAAAGTAAGTGAGGTGAGTTGATAAAGAGTGGCAGGGTCTTGCTCTTAATAGAATGCTTATGGAAATTCTGTCTGAGGACATGCCATTTGAGCTCAGAAAGAAATTCAAGAAACTGTATCTTTAAAAACAAATTAGACCATGCTTATATTATATTTAATGTTCTGTTGTGTTTAAATTATTACTGTAGTGTGTGTATATATATATACATTGTTTTATATATATATACATTGTTATATATATATATACACATTGTTTCATATATGTGTGTGTATATATATACGTACACACGCACACATTGTTACGGATTGAACTGTGTCCCCCAAAAATATCTGTCCATTTGGCTATGCCACGAGTCCCAGTATTGTGTGATTGTCCACCATTTTGTCATCTATGATTTTCCTATGTGTTATAAATCCTGCCTCTATGATGTTAATGAGGTGGGATTAGGGGCAGTTATGTTAATGAGGCAGGACTCAATCTACAAGATTAGATTTTGTCTAAAGCCAACCTCTTTTGAGATATGAAAGAGAAAAGCCTGCAGAGAGATAGGGAGACCTCATACCCCCAAAAAGAAGAGGAAGAGTGCATGTCTTTTGGAACTGGGGTCCCTGTGCTGAAAAGCTCCTAGTCCAGGGGAAGATTAATGACAAGGACCTTCAGTCAGAGTGGACAGAGAGAGGAAGAATTCCCCTGGAGCTGATGCCCTAAATTTGGACTTCTAGCCTACTAGGCTGAGAGAATAAACTTCTTTTTGTTGAAGCCAATCCACTTGTGGTATTTCTGTTATGGCAGCACTAGATAACTAAGACATGCATATAAATATAAATATATATAGAGAGAGAGAGAACACTGTTGGCTCAATGGTTAAGCTCTAGGCTGCTAAGGGAAAGGTCAGCAGTTGGAACCCACCATCCACTTCCCAGGAGAAAAGACCTGGAGATCTGTTTTCATAAATATTTCAGCCTGGGAAACACTATGAGGCAGTTCTATGCTGACCTTTAGCGTTTCCATGAGTCAGAATTGACTCAGTGGCAAACACACAACAACAATATATATAAATATATGTGTGTATATATATATATACATATATACACACATACACACACACACTGCTAGAGATATATATGTGTCTAAACCCCTTTGCTGTTGAGGCAATTCCAACTCATAGCAACCCTATAGGACAGAGTTAGAACTTTCCCATAAGGTTTCCAAGGAATGGATGGTGAATCCAAACTGCCACCTGATGCATATATATGTACGTATATATTTATATGTATATTTAAAAAATTAACTCTACCCTAAGAATTTGGTCTGAAAAATAACCTCTAAAACTGAAATTTGCCCTGTGATTGAAATGTGTTTGATGAGGTATCCAGACCAAATCTACCTAACAGATTATGCTAATAAGATGACTCTTGGGTGGTAACTGTCCAGGCCAGAAATACTTACCATATGATTTCAGCTGACCTCGGGGGAGGGGCCATGATAAGTCAGGTGTGATTCAGGAAAGAGGAGTCATGTAGGCCATGGAAATCAACTAGGTTTATTATAGCCACAGTTCCCAGAGAAAGGGAGGCACATAAAAAATAACTAGGTTTATTACACTCAGACGGGGAGGCACAGCACGCAATGAAGCAGGGCCACACAGTGGGTTGCCCCCACAAAATAAGATAACAACAATAATGTGGAATTGTAGGAGATGGCTTATGTATGTCAAATGGATTGGGTTAGCTAGATTACCCAGGCTTCCTTGGGATTAAGTATTTTGAATAATTCTGTAGGTTCAGGGGGTACAGGGACTGTTCCTAATTGTTGGGTACCTGGCCCTGGGGTGATTAGGATGGGTGTAGAGTAGCATATGTTATTTTGAGGACTAATGTGCACCTGACCCAAGCCATGGTACTTTCAATTGCCTCATATGCATGTGCAGGCTGGATGACAAGTTAGGAAGACCAAAGAAGAATTGATGCCTTTGAATTATGGTGTTGGCGAAGAGCATTGAATGTACCATGGACTGGCAGAAGGACAAATAAATCTGTCTTGGAAGAAATGCAGCCAGAATGTTTCTTAGAAGTGAGGCTGGCTAGGCTTTGTCTCACTTACTTTCAGAAGGGACCAGTCCCTGGAGAAGGATATCATGCTTGATAAAGTAGTGAGTCATCAAAAAAGAGGAAGATCCTCAATGAGATGGATTGACAGAGTGGTTGCAACAATGGGCTCAAACATAGCAAAATCATGAGGATGGCGCGAGACTGGGAAACGTTTCCTTCTGTTGTGCGTGACCTCTATGAATCGGAAACAACTCGATGGCACCTAACCATGACAACATAGTAGCAAGTATGTTACGTAAGGGAAGTGGTTGGAAAGTGGACGTGATCAGCTTCTCACGAAGGGGAACAGATAGATCTCCAGCAGGGTCTCAAAACTGTGTAAAATCGATCCTTTTTTTTCCTACTACTATGAATTGATGAGCTTTTTAATGAAACTGTACTTCTGAAGATTAATGATTTGAGGAACTGCTTAGTTTATGTTATTTTTTTAGTGACTTATTTTTAATCTCTCCAGTTGTATTTCAGAATGAATAAATAAATTAATTACTAGCATCAAATTTCCTGTCTCCTTATTTATAGTATCATGGACTCAGAATGCATCTCTCTGCACAGATATATATTTATGTATCTAGGGGAACATCTCGCTTATAGTGAAAATTCCTTCCATGGAAATATAGATTCTCCATTTTAACTGTGGGTAAACTGATATTCTAGTTATAAGGCACACTTTACAATCCATTTATAATACCTTATCACTAATAAGACTTTTTTTTTTCCTTAGCTTATATCTTCTTTTTATATCCTCCCTCTACTTCCACCTTCTGCTCCCAAAACCAAGAAACTTTCGGGTTAGAAATGATCACAGTTTTACTTTGTTTAAACTTTCCGCTAATATATCTTCATTTTTTCATATATAATAAGCACCTTTTGAAGATGCCATAATTCTATATTTTAGTACTCACAAATGATTTGAGTTGGAATTTATTTATTTTTTTGTCCTTCAGTAAATGTTAGAAAGAAAAAAAAGAAAAAGAAATGTATAAGCATCATTCATCCACATAATAAATTATGAACTCACACATCCTTGAAAAATGTTCAGCTTCTCCACAAAAACAAATGTGTACATTCACACCCACCAGGGCGAGTAACACACAACTCCTTCCCCTATGAAAGGATCTTTATGTCCTTTACTGGATTTATGAAGGGAAGTCCTTTTAAACACCACTGAATGATACCATCTGTGGTTGGAAATACAACAGGTATTCAGTGTCACATCACAGAGAAAAGAGCAATGTGATTTACAACCTCAGAAGTGTCATGTACCCTTGCTCAGTTAGAGTGACTATGTGTAAGCTTCCTTTTTTTAACAAAGTAATACATATTCATTCTAAAATACAAATGTGATGCAAGAACAACCATTCAGAATGTCACCACACGGGGACAACAATTGTTAATATATGTAATCCTACATCAAATGTTTAGTGCTATGCCTGACGGATTATAATGATTCATTAAATGGAATTTCTTATTATTGATAAAACCAATATTTTCAGATAGTATTATATATCAAGTAAAATTTTTCTTCCCTAAAATAATCATTCTTTTTCCTTTTTATGGTGTATAATATGTACATCTGCCATCTTTGATTTTTGATGACATCTAGCATTCTCTTTTATTTTAGCATATTCATTAATAATCAAAATAACAATAACCAACAGTTATAGAGCACTCAGTATGCACAGTAGTTGTTGCTGTCAGTTGCTGTCAAGTTAGCTCCAACTCATAATGACAATAGAACAAAATGCTGACTGGTCCAGTGCCAAACTCATCATCGTTGGCTGGCATGCTTGAGTCCAGCAGAATAATACCTTGTTCTGATCCGTAGAGTTTTCACTGAAAATTTTTTTAAGTTAAATCACCATGCCTTTCTTAGTAGTCTGTCTTAGTCTGAAAGTCCTGCTGACACTAGTCCCCCAACGGGTGACTCTGCTGGTATTTGAAATATTGGTGGCATAGCTTCCAGCATCACAGCAGCACACAAGCCTCTAGAACATGACAAACTGACAGTATACACTAGGAGCTGTGATAAACACCATACATTTATAATGGCATACATTCTGTAGAATAAGCCTATCAGGTAGGTGTTAATGTGAATACTGAGACACAAGGAGATTAATACTCCTACTGAATATCACGCAGAAGGTAAGGAAAGAATCAGAATCTAAACCCAAATAACTGCTACAGAGCCTTATGCCATAAAAGAACTATACGCTGTTGATGACACTAGATGTTGCCACCTATGTCTCTGAAGAGGCACGCGATTGTAGTACATCAAAAGTCCACAGGACTGACCTACCAGTAATACACGTATTAAGGGCCTATAGGATGCTCAGTGAAGCCTCTTACAACAGACTTAGAAGCTGAAGATGGTTCCCACTGCTCAATAGCGATATGGGAGTGGTAGTCACAGAAAGCAGAGGAACTGAGCAATGATTGTGAGTCGCTCCAGAGCATAAGTGGATTTATCTAAACACAGCCTTGCTAAACTCACTGTTTTGTCTTGTGCCTGGACACACTGCTCAAAAAAAAAAAAAAAAGCAAAAAAAATGTAGTATTTTAGGTCAATAACACCCAGGATTCTATAATCAAGACCCATCTAGCCTTCACTAGGTTACCCTAGAGGTACCAAGGTGGCTCTGACCACAAGGGGCAAATTTTAGTCCTAGAGACCATAACCCAATTCAACTAACAGTTGAAACTTAAACCCTTTGCCATCAAGTCAATTTCAACTTACAGTGACGCTATACGACAGAGAAAAAATTGTTTCATAGGGCTTCTAAGGCTGTGATCTTTATGGAAGCAGACTGCCACATCTTTCTCCCACAGAGTGGCTTGTGGGTTTGAACCACCAACTTTCCAGTTAACAGTCAAGCTCTTAACCACTGTACCTTGAAGGCTTCTTGGTTAAAGCGTAGGCAATATAATTGATCTCAGTGAGTCCTAAATTCCTCTCAGGCAAAATGAAAATAACGACTGTCATATGTTAACTATATAATATGTCGTGAGAGACAAGCTGATGCTCAATAACTGTTAGAATGCTTTAACTCCTATATCACTTGCCATTTCTGATACTTATCAACCCAGAAAAGCAAACCCATTGCCATTTAGTTAATTCCAACTCGGTGACCCTATGGGACTGAGTAGAATTGCCCCATGGGGTTTCCAGGGCGCAGCTCTTGGATTATCAAAGCAATTCATTATTCAAGACTCAGCTCAAAGCCTTTCAGCTCACTCTAATCCTCTTAACTTTCACCCTATCTGACTCTTATACACCCTATAATGTTTATTCAACTATTAATTGTGACCTATCTTCTCTCAATCTTTGTGTAACATTGAATTGTAATTTACCTTATGCATTGCTATTTAATTCTATACAATTATATCTTTCCTCTCATAATCTTGCATAAAACCAAAACTGTGGTTGTTGAGTCAATTCCAACTCATAGTGACCCTATAGAACAGAGTAGAACCGCCCCATAGTTTCCAAGGAATACCTGGTGGATTCCAGCTGCTGACCTTTTGTTTGCAGCCATAGCTCTTAACCACTATGCCACCAGGGTTTCCTAATTTGCATAGGTATGTCAATAACAAATTATGTATTATACTTATTTTTAAATCATTATATCTCCCAAAGTAGAATTCAATAATTAAATTTGATTAAGTGATTAAAATATAAATCATTCCCTTAGCATTGAAAATGAAATATGTTTATATAGGTGTCCACCTCATAAGATTCTTGTGAAGATGCTTTTATTTCTGTATATATCACTAGTATTAATTTTTAGTAGATTATTTAGTAATTCATAATTATAAAATATTTGGACTTTGAAAACAGATTTATAAGAACAAATCACTTTTATTAAAGCAAAATGCCTTTGTTTTTCAAGTTTGATTGCCTTGAATTCAATATCAATTGATTATAGAGCATCATCAGTTGAAGACATACCAATAAGGGAGCTAATTATATATATATATATATATATAAAATAAGAAAAAAATTTAAGATGGGGATAAATACTTAGGAACTATGCTTCCTCTCAGCACTACGTAAAATCAAACCAAACCAGTTACCGTGGAGTCAATTCTAACTCCTGGCAACCCCATCTGCGGGAGAGTAGAACTGCGAGCCATGGAGCTGTCAATGCAATGGCTGATTTTCTGGAAGTAGATAGCCAGGCCCTTCTTCCAAGTCACTCTGAGTGGATTTGTACCTCCAACCTTGAGCACGTAACCATGTGGACTATCCAGAGACTCCTAGCACTACTTAGAACCCCACATTCTGAGGAGCTTGGAAACTCTTGGATATGACTTCTCCATACAATATCAAGATAAGCATGAATTTTTCGAGACTATTAACCCTAAGTGCTAATTTACCACCAAGATTTCCTGTTACTCTAGGACATTAGTGAATATCAAGATTTTGGAGAGGCTTGCAGTCTTCCTAAAGCTACAAATGGAAAGCACTAACATTCTCCAACCTGACCTTGGGTTTACCCTAGAAAGGAGCAAGATAGAGAACAGCTTCTTAGATACCATTCCACTTGCATAGAAGATAAAGTTCTTAAATTCTTTGAAACATTGTGTTTTAAATAGTTTGAAATTTAAGCTAATTACTTTTTTCTTTTAAATATTTTTCAACATTACATTCATTAAATTACATAGAGAACCTACAGACCCTAGTTTCATGGTAAGATGTATTTTATGCAATTTTTAAGTAGTTAATTAATTCCTTTAAAAATGTTCATAATAGTTTCTTTTTTTTTTGTATTTAGAATTCAAATTATAAGACATAGGTTGTCTGGAAAACACAAGTGTCGGAGAGCAGGACTTTTTTTTAATTAAAATTTTACTTACCTACGGTATCTTAAGGATATAACTCAACGAGATTTTACACATCAAATATCCACTTGACAACCAAGTTTATTCTTTTTATTCTGATGAGTGTTGTTTGCTTTGCAACCTCATAACTGTAGGGTATTAGATTAATTAGTACATTAATCAAATTAACTGAAGATATTATTTTTTAGTTGTTTTATCTTAAATTTGTGTTTTCTTTAGAAAAAATTCATCAAGAATACAAAGAACAACAGTGTTTAAGTTTCCACTATTTTATATTTCATTCAAATATGAAGTTCTTTTTGTTTTTCTTATGGATTGTCTAAAAACACTTGGGTTTAGTTTTGAATGAAAACCAAGTCTCATTTAAAAAAAAAATTATCAAGCAATAACTATTCGATGAAACTTTCAGAGTTTTGGCATATAAACTGACTCCTATGTGATACTGATGATATACTTACAAATCCAGGGATATCATTGTTGTTGTCAGATGTATCTTTGCTGAAAGCAGAGAATATCAAGAGCTGTTTACCTGTTTTATTAACAATACAAAGGCATTTGACTGTGTGAATCTTAACAATTATGGATAACATTGCAAAGAATGGGAATTTCAGAAAACTTAATTTTGCTCATGCGCAACCTGTACATAGATCAAAAGGCAGTCTTTTGAAGAGGACAAGGGGATACTGCATGGTTTAAACTTGGAAAAGGTGAGTGGCAGGATTATGTCGTCTCACCTTACTTATTCACTCTGTATGCTGAACAAATAATCCAATAATCTGAATTATATGAAAAATAATAGGGCATCAAGATTGGAGAAAGATTTATTAACAACGTACGACATGCATATGACACAACCTTACTTGGCAAAAATGAAGACGACTTGAAGCATTTACTGATCAAAGTCAAAGACTATACCTGAATGTGAAGAAAACAAAAATCCTCAAAACTGAGTGAACAAACAATATGAAGATAAATGGAGAAGAATTTCAAGTTTTCAAAAATTTCATTCTACTTAGATCGACAATCAACATCCATGGTCTATGGAAGCAGCACTCAAGAAATCAAAAGATGTATTACATTGAGAAAATCAGCTGAAAAAGACCTCTTTATATTTTAAAAAATTAAAGATCTCACTTGGATGACTAAGGTGTGTCTGACCCAAGCTACGGTCCTTTCGATTGCCTCATACACTTGCAAAAGTTGGATAATTAAAAGACAGAAGAAGAATTGATGTGTTTGAACTGTGGTGTTGTCAAAGAGCATTGAAGATACTGTGGACTTCCAGAAGAATGAATAAATCAGTCTTAAAAGAAATACGATAAGAATATTTCTCAGAAGTGAGGATGGTGAGACTGACTTGCTCTCTTTGGACATGTCATCAGGAAAACCAGTTGCTAGAAAAGGGCATTATGGTTGGTAAAGTAGAGGGCCAAAAAAATGAGGGAAGTTGTCAATAAGATTTAATAACACAATAGCCACTATAATGAACTCAAACACACCACAATCATGAAGATGGCTCAGGATCAGGCAATATTTTGTTTTGTTTTACATAAGTCACCATGAGTCAGAGTCTACTTGATTGCAATTAACAACAACATGGTTAAGAACAATTTTTAGTATGAGATAAGTAATCATTTCAAGCATTTACGTACACACTAAGCAGTATTAAAATATCTGTCACATTTATTTGAAATTTTTTAAAAGTGAAAATGTCACATACAAATTTACCTGAGATCAAAAAAGGGAAAAATTCATTCCATTACTATGCCATATGTACTATTCCATATGTATTTCTCTCTGCTTTTTAAAGGTTAACTCTGGGTCCAGATTACTTTGGAGGATAAAGATGTGATACCCAAATCCGGATGCATCCTAGTTCAGCGATGACAGGTTTCTGTTGACTGCTAGTTACTTTAGACAGAAAACTTCCCCAGAGATTCCTAACAATATAAGTACGTGAATATACATGTTTCCTGTAATGATGGTGGTTGTCAAGGGCAGCTTGCTCAATGTCATCCAATTTCATAGTGTTATTTCACGACTTACTTAATAACCCCCTCCAACTTCTTTTTTCTGACAAGAAAGCATTCACAGCAAAATAAGTAGCTCCAATGTTAGTTTTATGGAAAATGTCTTAAGCTTACCAAGTACTCATGACAAATTAATTTGCAAGGAATAGAGACAATCATTTTTATGAGGAAAACAAGATAGAGCTGAAAGATTTATATCTACTCTCCTATCCAACCATTTATTTAAATATGCATCTATGGAACACCTGCTAAGTGTCATGCACTGTTCTTGGCACAATTGATCAAAAATATTGGGATAAGGTTTCTGTTTTTAAAGCTCATGATCTAATTTGGGAGAGAAAACCACTAATAGACAAATTAGACAGCATGATTCATATGATACCAGGTTGTTGAGATGGTGTTAGGAAGTAACACAGAGGATATAACTGTTAACTCTGTTTGGGAATAATGAAGAATACTCTGAATATTTGAAGTGGATCCTGAATGTGCCCACTGCTAACATTTGTAGCACACAGAGCTAGAGTACAAATGGAAGCCTATAATATATTTTATTAAAAGGCTTAGTACATTGATTTATAACATTTAAGTATTGAAAAAAAATATTATACCGTGCATTTGTAACAATAATAATGGCAAATACGTGTGGAGCTATGCTTTTTATATGGCAAAGTCAGTCAAATAGCAGCAATGACTAATTATTATTGCATTTGTCTGGGTGTACATTGTACTTGCCAGCAATGTTCTGATGAGTAATAAATATATACATAATACACCCAAAACCCAGTGCCATCGAGTCGATTCCTACTCATATCGACCCTATAGGACAGAGTAGAACTGCCCCGTAGAGTTTCCAAGGAGTGCCTAGCGGATTTGAACTGCCGACCCTTGGGTTAGCAGCTGTAGCACTTAACCACTATGCCACCAGGGTTTCCACATAATACACAGAGGACTGTGTATTTTGTATTAGTTTTCTATTAATTCATGAAAAAGTACCACAGATTTAGCAGCTTAAAGCAACACAAATTTATTATCTCATAGTTTCTGTAAGTCAGGAGTCCAGTCACTGGTTAGCTGAGTGCTCTGCTCAGAGTCTCATCAGGCTGAAATCAAGGTGTTTGCTAGAGCTGAGATCTATTCTAAAGATCAGAGTCCCTTTTCAAGCTTACTATTGTTGGCAAAATTCAGTTCTTTGTGTTGTAGGACTGAGGTTCCTATTTTCCTGCTGATTCTCAACCAGAGGCCATTCTCAGCATCTAGAGGTCAGCCACCATTCCCTGCCATGTTGCTCCCTCTAATGCCTGCCGGTTTGCTCCCTCGAGGCCAGTAGGAGAGTATTGACTAAAGCTTTAAATATCTCTGACCAGGAAAGATCCAATTCCGTTTTCAAGGGCTCACCTAAGCAGGTCAGGCCAATCAGAATTATCTCCTTTTGGATTATCTCAAAGTCAGCTGACATGTAACTTAATCAAAGGATTGAAATCCCATCATATTCACAAGTCCCATTCACTCCCCAGAGGAAGGGATTATATGAAGTATTCGCACAAAGGGAAACATTTGGGAAACTCGTATTTGATTGGATGCTTTATGAAGAGTAAGAATGCTGGTAAAAATAAAAATTGAAGTAGAGAAGGCTTTGAGAAGAATGTCTCCTCCAAGATGTCTCAATAAGAGAATTTCATTGAAAGTAAGGTATAAAAATATAAATTCATGAGAAGGAAATAAATCTATCTATTTTACTCAGTTTTCAAAATCAGCTCTGCCCATGAACAAATGCTCACCTTTTCTTGATTTAATTCTTTTGTGTGCTTAACCTGCTAAAATAAAACAAACTCTAAACATTATTTTTTCATGCCTCTATATTGCCTTTTTTTGATATATTATTGTCCATATAATAAATAATTCCTAAACAGATTTTTCACTTTTTTTATAAAAGTAAAATGGATCTGTAGTTTTGCAGCAAACAAGGTAAACCAGCAAGTTTAACCTGAAAGATCAATTCTAGCAAACATTCAGTCATTCTCATGTTGAATGTCTTAAAATGAATGTAATAAGTTCTCATAGGAAAAACAGAGTTAAAAAAAAATCAGGATGTCATTTTGCTGCATTCTTCATTAGAATTTCTACCACAGCAAGAAACTATGTTGAGTCCTTAGTTAAAACAAGGAAAAGCACTCAGGTGAGATGGAAGCGTCCACGCAGGTACAGCATATTAATTGTTTGATTGATGATGGATATTTACCAGATGATAGACTATACTTTGATATCTGTAACCTTTAATTCAGTTTGAATAGGTGCAACTTTTCCAAAGTAGATTATGATATTGAAGACATTAAAGCTGTCAGAGTTTGATGAAAAGGAAATGTGGCTTGTGTTATTGGCCTAATAATGGCTCAGCTGTATATTTAATGTCATCCTTCTCTCCACTATTTCATTTAATAATGAGAAAAAGGGGTATGATAATGAATGCATATCCTTCTGTAGCTCAATGCAGGATGCACCTAAAAACCAGCTATTTTAGTACTTTCAAGGAGCCCTGGTGGCACAGTGATTGAACACTCAGCTGCTAACCAAAAGATCAGTGGTTAGAACCCATCAGCTGCTCCGTGAGAGAAAGATGTGGCAGCCTGCTTCCATAAAGATTACAGCCTTGGAAACCCTATGGGGCAGTTCTACTTTCCCCTACAAAGCTGTTATGAGTCGGATTTGACACACCAGCAGTGAGTTTGGTTTGGTTTTCTGTCACTCTTCTCAGGCAAATGTTGGAGCCAGTTTACAATGAAATTTTACCTCTAGTTCTCAGATGTAAGCTTGAGATCAGCAACAGAACCATAGTGGAAATGACAGCTAAAAGATCTAATCAGTAGCCACATGGATGTTTGAAAAGATTTTAGTACAACCTTTCCCTCACCTGAGCTTCATGGTTAAAAAATGTTGAACTGGGATTATCAGAATCCAGTACAAAATGCACCAAGAAGAAACCCTAAGTTTTAAAGTCATTAGGTCATCTGTGTTCTACTAATATTCTTTCTGATTTCATGAATGAAGAGACTTGTTTTGTAAAACAACAAATGTTATATCATGTCTTCATGCGATTTTTAAAAATTACTCAATTTTGTGTTTTAAAGAATAGCATGTGTGTAATGATTTATGCCATTACAGTTAGGTTATATTTAAACTATTTTTCCTTGAAGTTGATAGCATAAAAAATTATTAGAATTGGAATATGTGGCAATGAAGCATAAGGGTTTTGCCTGAGTTTCTGAAGATACTTTTCATGTCAAAGTAACTATTATACTTCAGTTAATGAGGCAAAACTATTTAGTAATACGATTTTTTATAACACAGAGTTCATCCAGCCTTACCACTGGCTTAACAATTCTAGGAAGGTCAATTAGAAGTTCACAAATAATAGAAAGGCCATCAGTAGTGTTATTGTTGCTTTTCTATTCCAGTCCACTGGCACCATGTGACAATAGAATGTCAAGGAAGAGAAAAAATAGACAATATTGTGCAGAACAATCTCCAAGGAACTGTAAGTAGACTTTTTTTTTTTTAACTCTTATTTAGGGAAGGTGGAGCCAACATGGCATGATAGACTGAAGTACTACACTGTCCGTCCACAGAAAAGACCTGAAAAACTAAGTAAAACAGAGACAGATGTCAGTCCTGGAACCCCAAGTGTCAAATGAAGAGATAAAGAGCTTAACCAAGCACTGAATGGAATAAGAACCTGACAGAGAACAGAGAGCAAGGAGAAATACAGAATAGAGGTCCCTTATCAGCTAATGCAACATGGATTTGCCATCTTGGACTCCTGCTGGATATCAGAGGACAGGGAATACTGAAAAGCAGCTTCACAGAGCTCCCAGCAAGACAGAGCACCCAGTAACCAGTAATACACACTTTCATGCCCTCCACCTTCTTCCCTCTGCCCAGCCTCTGCTGCTTCCCAATGGGCTGAGGTGGTCGGCTGGTAGGTCCCAGCTCTGTGCTACTTGGATTCACCTCGCCCACACCAGCCAGCTCCTTCAGTACCATTTCTTTGTTGCTGATGTTGCTTTTTTCAGTTTCTTTTGGTTTCTTCCCTGTTTCTCACCTCACTCTATCTCTCTAACACCTGGCTCTGTGTGTCATTTTTGCTCCTTCTTAATAGGCTGTGAAGCACTGCTCAGATGGGAAACTGTTTATCCTGGGTCTGCATCACCACACTGGGGGGATCCCTGGGGACTTTTGTTGTTGTCGTTTGTTTATTCTCTTCTTCTTTTTTCCCTTTTTTCTTTTGTTTCTCAGTTTCTCATCTCTCTCTACTTATCTTCTATTCCTGTCCCCTGAATATGTGGATCTGTCTTCTATCTCTACTCCTTCTAGCCGGGCTGTACTGCATGGCTCAGGAGCCACTTTCCTGGACTGTTGGGATCCCTGGAGGCATTTCTTTTTAATTTTTTTTTTCTTTTTCCTTTTCTTCATTTCTCAGTTTCTCATCTCTCTCTACTTTCCTTCTTTTCCTGTTTCCCAAATACCTGGTACTGTGTGCCATCTCCACCTCTTCTGGATGGGCTGTGCCCTGAAGCCTGGGAGCCATTTCCCCAGTCTCCAGTGGGAACCCTGGGGGAATTTCTTTATTTATTCTTCTTTTTTTCCTTTTTGTTTTTCTTTATTTCTCAGTTTCTTACCTTTCTATACCTTCCTTCTTTTGCTTTCTCCTGAATACCTGGCGTTGTGTGCCATATCCACCCCTTCTAGATGGGCAGCGCCCCTAGGCCTGGGAGTTACTTCCTTGGTTGCTGGTAGGATCCCTAGGAGCATATTTTTTTCTTTTTAAAAATTTTTTTTCTCTATTTTTTCCTTTCACTTTTCTTCATTTCTCAGTTTCTCATCTCTCCTTTCCAATGGCAGTCTCCCTCGGCACTTTTTTTTTTTACTCCTGTTTTTCTCTCCTCTTTCCCATACCCAATTTAGCACCAAACATCACAATCTCCCCCCTCCTCCCTGCCTATCTGCACCATGGGCTGAACATTGTAACCCCAACAGCACAGGCATGGCTGAATAGAACCTGCCCTGCACAGACCACTGGCCCACACTGTCAGTCCCAATGCATACTGCAAACAACCCATCCCATCTCCTCCACTTCAGTTGTACCTGCCTTACTGCACCATAGATGAGTGGCTGGTCCTGCTCATTGAACAAGGAGGTGAAAAATATTGTGTCCACAGACAAGCAAACAACAAAGAATGCCCAGCCCACCTGCTCGGGCATAACCAAAAAGCAGGACGAAACAAACAAATCTACAATCAATAAATGAAGAAAATAACTACAGAATGTCCCAAAGGCAGTAGACAATACAATATCAAAACACATTTAAAAAAAAAAAAAAAGACAGGATGGTTCCAGTAGGTGTCAAAAATAGAACACCAGATGACTTTCCAGTAGAAGAAAAGGCACTGGAACTACCTGATAGGGAACTCAAATCTCTAATATTCACAGTTATCCAAGACTTGAAGCAAAAAGCAGACAAAAATGAGGAAAAAATAGACAAATTCATGGAAAAGGCAGAAAAAAAAATCATGGAAAAGTCAGACAAAACAATGGAAGAATTCAGGAAAATAATTCATGAACAAAATGTCAAAATAAATTCACAACTACAAATCATACAAAAACAGTAATTAGAAATCTAAAAGATAAACAATATTTCAGAAATGTAGTGTTACTGAAAGTCTGAGGAGCAGGTCTGAAACAATGGAAGACAGGATCAGAGAAACAGAGGACAAATACTTGGATACCACTTTTGTTTGAGGAAAAATCAGAAAAAAAAGGATGAAGAAGAACGAAGAACCCTGAGAATGATATGGAATACAATGAAAAGCAAAAAATTTTGAGTAATCAGAGTTCCAGAACAGGGGGAGAAAACAGAAAACACAGAGAGGATCATTGAAGAATTGCTGACAGAAAACTTTCCTAATATCATGAAAGATGAAAAGCTGACCATCCAAGAAGCTTGAAGTACCCCATATAGGATAAAAAAGAACCCCCCCAAAAAATCAACAAGGCACATCATTATCACACTTCCTATAAACAAAGACAGAGAAACAATCCTGAAAGCAGCTCAAGAAAAATGAAAAGTCGCATACAGAGGGGAAACAATAAGACTAAGCTCTGATTACTCGGCAAAAACCACAAAGGCAAGAAGGCAGTGGGATGACATATATAAAAGTTGAGAGAAAAAGATTGCCAACCAAGAATAATATATCCTGCAAAACTCTTGTTTAAATATGATGGTGAAATTAGGACATTTCCAAATAAACAGAAATTAAGGGAATATGTAAAAACCACACCAAACTTACAAGAATTATTAAAGGAAGTCCTTCAGCTTGAAAACAAACATCAGATGACAGCCTGAATCTAGGACACAAGGTTGCACAAGCCAGATACCAATCTAGGAAGTGAACTCTCAAATATATTCAAAACTAAAAGATTTATAACAGGGAACCAGAGAGGCTAATCTGTAAATGACAGCAAAGTCAGAACAACAAAAGAGGGAATAAACAGTGTAGGTACAGAACTTTGTAATGGAGACAAAGGCAAGACAATACCAAATAATAAAATACTGGTTCAAACTTAGGAAGATAAGGGTAAATTTCAAGGTAACAGCAAAGAAAATTAACAAACCCATGCAGCAAAATAAGAAAAACATAAAATCTCACTAAAAGTAAACTCTATAAAGACAAAAGAAATGAAAAGAAAAAAAAATCCACAAACAAAAAGAATTCAGCACAGGAGAGTAAAAGGAACAAAGAGAACGTCAGCACCACAAAAAAAGGCACTATAAAATGACAGCAATAAACTCACACCTATCAACAAGTACACTGAACTTAAATGGCCTAAAAGTACCCATAAAGAGACAGAGAGTAACAGGTTGGATAAAAACCAGAATCCATCAATATATTGTCTACAAGAGACACACCTTAGAAACAAAGATGTAAATTTATTAAAAATCAAAGGATGGAAAAATATATATCAAGCGAACAGCTACCAAAAAAGGGCAAGAGTAGCAATACCAAAAAAGAGCAGGAGTAGCAATACTAATCTCAGGTAAAATAGACTTTAAAACAAATTCACCGTAAAAGACAAAAACTAAAAACCAAACCCACTGTCGTCAAGTCGATTCCAACTCATAGCAACCCTATAAGACAGAGTAGAACTGCCCCACATGGTTTCTGAGGAGAAGCTGGTGGGTTCAGAATGCTGACCTTTTGATTAGCAGCCATAGCTCTTAAGCACTACCCGACCAGTGTTTCCGTAAAAGACAAAGAAGGGCATTATATAGTGATTAAAGCGATGATTCATCATGAAGACATAACCATAATAAACATCTACACACCCAATGACAGGGCTCCAAAATACATAAAAGAAACTCTGTTGGCACTGAAAAGAGAAATTGACAGTTCCACAATAGTAGCAGGAGACTTCAACACATCACTCTTGGTAAAGGACAGAACACCTAGAAAGAAAATCAGCAAAGATACAGAAGATCTAAAGGCCATGATCAGCAAACTTGAACTCAGAGACATATATAGAACACTGCATCCAACAGCTGCAAAGTACACATTCTTTTACAATGCACATGGACCACTCTCCAAAATAAACCACATCTTAGGCCACAAAGCAACCCTCAACAAAATCCAAAACACTGAGATAATACAAAGTATCTTCTCTGACCTCAACACCATTAAAGTAGAAATTAACAACAGGAAAAAAAAAAATCAGTTACATGAAAACTGAATAATAACCTGCCTAAAAACCAATGGGTAATGGAAGAAATCAAAGATGGAATAAAAAAAAAATTCCTAGAGCCAAACAAGAATGAAAACACATCATACCAAAACATTTGGCACACAGCAAAGGCAGTGCTTAGAGGTCAATTTATAGCAATAGGTGCACAATGCACACATCAAAAAAAGAAGGAAGGGACAAAATCAAAACATTGTTACATGACTCAAACAAATAAAAAAAAAAAATAGAGAGCAGAAAAAAAGAAAAAGCCCACATCCTCAAGTAGAAAGGCAATAATAAAGATCAGAGCAGAAATAAATGAAATAGAGAATAGAAAAGCAATAGAAAGAATCAACAAAAGCAAAATCTGTTTTTTTGAAAGGATCAATAAAATTGAGAAACCTACTGGCCTAATTTACAAAAGAAAAACAGAAAAGGATGCAAATAATCCAAATGAGAAATGAAATGGGAGACATTACAACAGACCCAACTGAAATAAAAAGGATCATAACAGAGTATTATGAAAAACTACAATAAATTTGAAAACCTAGAGGAAATGGACAAATTTTTAGAAACACGGTACCTACCCAAACTAACTCAAAATTTTGAAAATCTGAACAGGCCCATAACAAGAGAAGAAATTGAAAACATAATTTTAAAAAAAAATCCATTGAAAATAACATGACTGAACTCTGCCAAAATCAATGGACCAAAGATGTTGAGGATCTGGGTTGAACAGCTCCCACTCTGATCCTTTGGGGACTTAGCTTTGGGAGGTAAACGCTGAATGAGTCCAGCCTTGTGCTTACTTATCAAGTACAGTGCAGTACTTGTAAGCTCCTACAGCTGGATAACAAATTCCTGTGTCTAATGCTTCCTCATATTATGATTCCTTTTTTATGCATCACCTTCTTACATGATTTTTCTGTAACCCCAACATTCTTTTGCACCTTCTTGACCCATTGTATTGTTTATTTACAGCTATAATGGAATTTGTCTTTTTTTTTTTTTGACCTGTGTGCTTATGCTGATGAAAGTTCAGATGGGAGCCAGATCTGGGCCTCCAATTAGAAAAAGTTGAAAAAGCAGACCAAAAAGCCTAGCTAGAATTGTGGAGATGGGGTAAATAAACAAAACAAAACAAACAAACAAAAACCCATTGCCTTCAAGTCAATTCTGACCCATAGCCACCCTATAGGACAGAATAGACCTGCCCCATAGGGTTTCCAAGGAGTGGCTAGTGAATTCAAACTGCAGACCTTTTGGTTAGCAGCCTGACCTCTTAACCACTTGGTCACCAGGGAGGTGGAGTAGTGGCATACAATTCTCAGGTACAGCAGTCAGAGTGGGGGCCAGTGACAGTTCCCAGGATCTACTGGGGACAGCAGTGCCAATTCAATCAGCCTGTCCATGTGGAATTATCTTCCCTGTGATTTTAGCCATCAGGCTAGGGTGACCAATCACTCAGCCTGGCTTGGACTGAGGGGTTTCCTGGAATATAGGATTTTCAGTGCTAAAACTGGGAAAGTTCAGGCAAACCAGGATGAACGGTTTACCCTATATCCAGCTCTCCTACGTTTGTCCCCATTATCTGAGGTTGGTTCCCCACCTTTCCCATGGATTCCATGACCTACCTGAATTCTTTCCCAAAAAAGTTTTTTTCTGGTAAGATTATCAGGAGCCTGTTTCTGATTTACAGAACCTGGACTAGTCTAGAAATTGGCACAGGTACTGGGTTGCAGACAAGAGACCTTCAAGGAAATCAGGTAATCTGGTATTGATTATTTGACTAAGTGAAAATTCATTTAGTATTCAGGGAAGGGATATTAGGTGGAGAAGAAAGTTAAGTTCTCACTGGTGACAGCCTGAAATTAAGTGCTCATTGAAGGCTAGCTTTGGGGAAACTGGAGTGTTTGTTGCTATAGAAAAAGAATAAAGAGAGTAAAAGTTTAAGGACTGGATGTGGGGTGGCTGCTTGGGAATAGCTTTGCACAGCTGACAAAAGAAAATTACATTCCACCATCCCTAAATGCTTAGTATAATAATAATGACTGGAACCCAGGAATTTTCCAGAACTATGATAAATCTCTAATCTGTAGTGGTTGCAGAACTAAATTAGTAAAGATCGAAGCACAAGGTTAAAGTCTACTGTTGCTGAATTATAAAAGGTCAAATTCACGGCGTTATCTGGTCTCTTCAAAAAAAGTTAAGGCTGTAATAAAAAAAAAAAGATTGTAATGCTAAAACTACAAGGGAGTTAAAGGGCATAATGCAGTGAATTTGAAATACTCGAACGCCCACCCAACTTCCTTTGCCATTCAAATGACTTCTGCCTTGCTTGAAGATGTTCATGACTTCCTCACATATATAAGTTACCCTAGGACAAGGACCCAAGTTTTTCCACGAGTTCTCCTTCCAACTCCACCCTTTTTGTCTCCATTTCTATAACTAGATTCAGCTCCTCATATATCATGGAAACAAAGATTTACATTCCAAAAATGTTATGAAACTTTTTAAATTTACTTTGCAAAAGTCTAGTGAGTACATGACAATAAGATGCTGAGAGTACTTGATGAAGGAAAGAAAAACAAAATGTTAGAACAAGCTGACTTTATCAAAATGAGTACACTTACAAAGATTCGGTGTCCCTTGTGCTGATTTGAGCAGTTAAAAGCTGAACTCCATAGTGGCCCGTGACATCACTAAGATGATGAAAACAATTTGGTACAATACAGAGGAAGGAATAAAAAGGGTACGGGAGATTAGAATAATTGGGTGGAATTTTATTGCTTTAGTCATTCATTCCACCCTAACTACGACCCTAATAAGGACCCAGAAGGTACCCTCTACACCAAGTCCTTTTGAGATGCGTTGACAAGTTGGGGGGAATTTTCTCAGTAACTCTGGGAACTGGGGAAGTTGAAATGGCCTCTCTGAATAAATGAGAATGAGGGTATTCCAGAGTGACAGAGGCCACAGAGAAGCACAACCTTCAAGGTGAGTGGAGTGTGGGGAACATGAGAGTTAGTAGACCATCACAGTAAGCAGAATGTTGTGACCTACAGAGGTATTTATTGATTATAGGGAAAAAATAGAAGTGTGTTCCACTGATGTCCTACTTGATTTCTATAACCAACAACTACTTGATTGTAATAAATGACCAAATCTGGTGAACAAATTATGACTTAAGAAATTATTATAGGGACCAGTAGCTTACCCAATTACTATTCTTAAAGCATGTCATAACATAGATCCTTGAATACAGACATTAAGTAACCTTGGTGAAGTAGCTGTTATAATTACAGATGGAACCAGTTTTACAAATTTTCTTTCATAACTGTGTTCTGGGGATAGGGAAATACCAGGAAAATTATGAATTTTTGTTTGTTTTTTGTCTGTGGCCCCTAGCTCATTTTACTACTGGGTATAAAGTCACTGTTCAGAAATGGGGCTTATAAGGGTCAATAATAAATAGGATTTTAATATTTGTCTATGCCATAATAGGCTGAATGGGACTCCAAAAAAAAAAAAAAAAAAAAAAATCACATAGTTATTTTCCCAGTTCTTGAATGTATAGTTAAAATATGTTCTTAGTAACTAACAGGCTCCCACATCAGTTCCCTGGACCACAGGCTGTTTTTGATACCAAAGGTCATATAGAAATCTCTGGAACTTCCTTTACATGTCAAAATAAATTTAACGAATTGCATTCCTAGTGAAATCACAGACATTAGCAACATGACCACAGAGCTGAAATTTGCAAGGGAAGTGATTCTGGTCACATTCACCCTAGCTCTCTAGCTTACCCAGAGCAGAAGTAGATAGGTTTTAGAGACTAGCAGTGGACTATCAATGAACACAATCAGATAATGACTTCAGTTACAGCAGACGCTCCAAAAAAGTAAACCCTGATATCTGGCATGCATCTATTGATCTGAAGCATGCTCTTTTCTGTACAACTAGTTTGCTGTCACTTGGAAGAAATACATATTTTCATTGTTTTCCCTCAGGATTATCTCAACTCTCTTGCTTTGGGGCACAATTTAGTCTGTAGGAAATCCAACCATTTGATAATCCATAAAACTCCATGCAGGTCCCCATTATTGAAGGTATCATGTTACCTGAATTTGGAGAGCAGGAAGAAGCAGACGTCTTAGACTCATTCCAGAGGGTGGCAGGTAAGTCCCACAGTAATAGAGGAGCCTGCTATCTTAGTAAAATTTCTGGGGGCCGCATGATCTGGATTATGTCAGGATATTCCCTCCAAGGTAAAGCACTAATTGGTGCATCTTGGGCCTTTTATTGTAATGTAATAATCTCTTGATTTTTCAGTCAATGTAGACTACATTTGGCTGAGTAGCTCTGTGACATTTACCAGGTGAACGACATGGCAGTTATCGTGGGTGTGTCCTAGGGCCACACAGTACAAGCAACCCTTGGCTTTGAGTATACTACAAGCAACCCTTGTCACTGACCCTCATGACCCAGTTTATCCTAGAACAGATTAAAATGCCAAATAAAGGCTGTATGAATTTCATAAGATTGTGGAGCAAAGCTTTGGGTCTCTTGGGTGTGAGTTACTTTTCTTTAGACAAAGCTAAAGTAGAGGCTGCATATCTGACCATGTAGCCTACAATGTCTACCATGAATTGGGTAGTGTCTCACCAATCTACTCAAAGTCCAATATCTCCAGAAAGAAAAGTGTTGTATACGACTGAAGCAGAAGATCAAGATAACACGAGTAATTGCATGCGTTTATTTTTATGATCACATATGGAATTCACAACAACCTGTGCTAACTGACGAAAAAAAAAAAAAAAGAGAGAAAAATCATCATTTGAAGAATGACTCAAGTTGATTGTTGTGTTTACTTTTTTCTTTTTGTTCTTTTGTTTGTTTGCTGTTCTCTGTTCCTCTTAATTCAAGGAACAGATAGCATATTTGAGAGAGAGTAGGTTTTTTGAACTCTTGAAACCTTTCTGAAGTAAATTTATCTGGATTCTTCACAAGTAGGCAAGTTGAATTGAGAGAAATTTTAATTTAAAAATGACAAAACCCCTCGACTCCGGAACTGAAACTGTTATTGGTAATGAGATACAATGTCTCAGCTTTTTGTGGCTTTCATTGAAGTCTACAACCCACCTTCCCTGTCACGTATAATTTGATACAAATGGGTTACTTGATTTTTTATTTAAACACAGAGCAGAACTGGTAGACAAAAAATAAGTCAGCTGTAAGTCATTGAGAATCCGGGAGACTCTTTGGGAGTCAGGATAAGGGTAATTAGCTTAGAAGTCCACACTCTAATTTGCCTGAAGAGAAACAAATGAAAAAAAATTATATACATGTATATTCTTATATAGGTATGTATGTATCCGTGTGTGTGTGCGTTTACATTTTCAGCATGACTGATGCTTTAATTTACCAGGATTCAGTTTTCTCTCTCCTACTTTGAGTAAAACCCAGGTGTCACTGCCAATATTGTAATACTTAATAGGCAGCGGTGGGTGGCAGCCTTTTTTTTTTTTTTTTTTAACCTCCTGGAATTCTCTTATTCCATTGCAAGGCACAGCTTTCACCTCTAACATCCCCCAAACTTTGCAGAACAAGTCAGCTCTAAGATAATTTTGCATGCCTCTTATTCTTCAGCTCCTAGCAATTTGCTCAACAAATCACAGAAAGCCCAATTATTTGCTGCTTTTATGAAGGCAGTTTCCTCGACTTGGAAACACAGGATTCACCACTTAGATTTCAAATCTGGAGTATACTATTACTTTTTCAACATTTTAATTTTTTTTTCTTTGCCCCTACAATCATGATATGTTTTCAAATTTCATCTTTCCCTTTTCTTTCATCTCCTTTTCTGTCATTTTCTTAAAAGCAATGTATTTTGTGCTTATTCTTTCACTCAAAACTTTTGAAGAATTATGTTCTGTTTCCAAAAATTGAGCTTGTAGCAGGAAAAAAAAAAAGGTGCAAAATCATGGGTCTCATTAAGTTTTAAAAAAGAGGAATGACAGACTACACTTTGATAAAACTAAGAAATCCACTTGATGGGTACATGTACCTCTCTGTCAAAGACTGGTTGAAAGATGGGCATAGAATCTAGTACAGTAGACTCTTAATGTCTATGTAAACCCCTGAATCTGTGGATACCAACCCTGTGGTGCATTTTTTGATAAAATACATGCTAAAAATATATCTTCAAAAGAACATGTCCCACCAGGGGCAGCAGCACTGAGAACAACAGAACCATATGTGATACAGATGTCTCCTCATCAGTATCCTCTTCTTTGTCCCTATATCCCTCTGAGAATTAGAACCCTGGAGGTCACTCTTATCCTTCCTTTGTCAGTCCAGTATGCTACCAGCATCTGCTACATTGACCTAAACCCAGATACATCTTGTCCAATAGCCCTGACTCTCTCCTTCCATTTGTTTCCCCTTGTACGTGATGGTGGCACTTGACATAAATGCCTTCTCAAGCTTTGTAGAGGAAAGAGATGATGAATACCCACCCCTCACCTTATCTCTGTCCCTTTCAGTAAGTTGTTGTCATTTGTTGCCATCAGATTAATTCTGAGCCTGAGCAACTCTATATAACAAATAGATCTGCCCCAGAGAGTTTCCTAGGCTTTAATCTTTATAGGAGCACCTTGCCACATCTTTTCTCATACAGAGTTGCTGGTGAGTTCAATCCATCTGACCTTTTGTTTAATAGCCCAGTACATAACCATTGTGCCATCAGGGCTCCTTTCAGTGTACTGTTGTTGTAAGGTACTGTCCAGTAGTTTCTGACTCATAGCAACTCTATGAACAACAGAATGAAACACTGCCCTGGTCCTGAGCTGTCCTCACAATCATTGCTATGGTTGAGTTCATTGATGTAGCCACTGTGTCAATCCATCTCCTTGAGGGCCCTCCTCTTTTTCACTGACCGTTTATTTTACCAAGCACAGTGTCCTTCTCCAGGTACTTATTCCTCTTGAAACATGTCCAAAGTACGTGAGACAGAGTGTCCCTATCCTTGCTTCTAAGGAGCATTCTGGTTGTACTTCTTCCAAGACAGATTTGTGCTTCAAGCTCTCTTCACTTTCAGCGAGCAAAGTTGTGTCATCTGCATAACGCAAGTTGTTAATGAGTCTTCTTCCAATCCTGATGCCATGTTCTTCTTCATGCAGTTCAGCTTCTTGAATTTTTTGCTCAGCGTACAGATTTAATAAGTATGGTGAAAGGATACAACCCTGACACACACCTTTCCTGATTTTAAACCATGCAGTATCCCCTTGTTCTGTTCCAATGACTGCTTCTTGATCTGTGTACAGGTTCTGCATGAGCACAATTCGTTATGATCCACAGAGTTGAATGCCTTTGCATAGTCAATAAAACACAGGTAGATGTCTTTCTGATATTCTCCGCTCTCAGCAAAGATCTGACATTAGCAATGACATCTCTCATTCCATGTACTCTTCTGAATCCAGCTTGAATTTCCAGTAGTTCCCTGTTGATGTACTGCTATCACTGTTTTTGAATTATCATCAGTAAAATTTTAGTTGAGTGTGATATTAATGATATTGTTTAATAATTTCCACATTCTGCTGAATAAACTTTGTGTGAAATGGGCACAAATATGAATCTCTTCCAGTCGGTTGGCCATGTAGCTGTTTTCTAAATTTCTTGGCATAAACGAGTGAGTGCTTCCAGCATAGCATCTGTTTGTTGAAACATCTCAACTGGTATTCTATTAATTTCTGAAGCCTTATTTTTTGCCAATGCCTTCAATGCAGCTTGGATCTCTTTCTTGAATACCATTGGGCTTTGATCGTATGCTACCTCCTGAAATGGTTGAACTTAGATTACCAAGGGGAAATTGGATTGATATTACATATGGAGGTAAAGAAAAGTATGCCTGGTATACAGGAGATCCCTTAGGGTGTCTCCTAGTACTACCATGCCCTGTGATTAAAGTGAATGGAAAAATACAGCAATGCAATTCTGACATGACTATTAATGGCCCAGACCCTTCAGGAATGAAGATTTGGGTCACCCCATCAGGCAAAGCACCATGACCAGCTGAGGTGCTTGTTGAGGGCAAAGGGAATATGGAATGGGTGATGGAAGAAGGTAGTTCTAACTACCAGTTATGTGTACATGACCAGTTGCAGAAACAAGGACTGTAATTTTACTGATAAAATATAAGATGGCAATAAGTTAGTGCATTTTTGGTTGTACAGAGGTAAGTTGTATCATGTAAGGCGCAAGTATGACTTTAAAATTGTCTTTATTTAGAGATTATGTATGGTTTAAGGAGATCTGTACAGGCACCAAGTTGACAAGGGGTGGAATGTGATGGTTAAATTTTGTGTCTATTTGGTTAGGCTATGATTCTCAGAGGTTTGGCAGGCATTGGACTGATTGCTCTTCCATAATGCAATATAATGTTATCACCCCCATGATGAGATCTTCTATGAGCAGCCATTCAGTAGAAAGGGGAGTTTCCTTGGGGGTGTGATTTTCATCCGGTATATAAAAGGATGTTCCAGCAAGACTTACTCTTGCTCTGGGTTCTGCATCTCTCTCCTCATTATCTGACCTCAGTCTTGGGACTTGAGCCAGTGGCCTGCTGTCTGACCTGCAGATCATGGGTTTGTCAGCCCCTGCAGCTAAGTGATTCAGGGGAAGCCTCCGAACTGACACTTGACTCATGGACATGGGACTTGCCAGCCTCTGAAAATGTGTGAGCCATTTTCTTGAGATAAATCTCTCTCTATATATATGTAATATATGTTTTATATATGTATACATGAAGAATACAGCTTAAGACACCTATTTCCTCAAACGAGTTCACATTCACATTCACCAGTGCAGGGGTTAGGAGTTCAGCATATCTTCCCTGGGGGACACATTTCAATCCATAAAACTTAGGATAACATATTGTTACTTTAGAGCAGTCAAAAGCTAAGAAGACAAAGGAAATTGACTACATATTATTTTATTTTAGAACAAAGGACTTATTTGATGATTTTTTGAGTCATGTGTTGTACGTGACATAATGTTGGGCATATGGCAGTTGCTTAATACTAATTTTAAAAGGAAGCAAAGCAACATCAATTTGGGGAAATAATTGATTAGGCATATTTAAATTATGAAATAATGTCCTGATCCCCTTATATCTCATGGAAAAAAAATAGGAAAAAATTAATGACTTGGAGAAGAATTTTCAAAGTATGAATGATTGTCAAAGAAGCTTACCAAGGCTAAGGACATACATTCATCTTTAAAGAGAATGTATAATTTCAAAAGCCACATCAAAATATACATGCACATATATGTATATATATAAAAAAACAACCCAGTGCTGTCGAGTCGATTCCGACTCATAGCGACCCTATATATGTATATGTTAGTAGAATAGCCTTATTTTCAATTTTTGTGTTGTTTTAGGAATAAAAGGAAAAAGGGTGGCCCTTATCTTTTTAAGGAGTGGAACCTCATAGTTTTATGTCATTTTTCCACAAGGCAACATACAGAGGGACCATGTTAGAAATCACTGGCACTTTTTGTGGGTATTTCAACCAGATACATGGAGAAAGGAAATGAAAATAGCTAATTAGGGAAGATCAGATGGATAGTTGAGCAAAGAAAATATCTGTTAATTTGAACTGGGCAACAGTTGGTGTGGGTAGCCTGCTTTTTTTTACAAGGGTTTTTGTTTATTTGTTTGATTGTTTGTAATTCTTGTTTTTTGAAGAACAAAAAGGCTGACTTTAGTTGTATTTTGTTTAAGTAAGTAATTATTTATTTTATGAAAAGTGGAGGAATATGTGGATTTGTTGTGGTATATTTGCTATGTTATTTACCTGTCCTGATCACTCTCAACAGAGAACCATAGTGATCCATCTTTTCCAGGTTATCCTTCTGTCCATTTCCTAATTCAAACACAGACATTAAGCTCTATACACATACATTTTCCAAATAAAATGGAGTTATGATCATTTTCTTAAGCAGAGGAAGAAAAATCATTCATAAAAATTAGTCAGTTCATCTTGATGGTTTATGTACATCAAAATACAGCTGCTTGACCAGATGTTTTACTGCTTTCGCTGGATATATTATTTCAATGTGGTTGAGTCTCTTCTCCAGTGATAATATATTTTAGTTACTCATTATAAAAATAAGTTCATCTGGTGCCAACTATAAATGAGTATGTCAGCTTTTCGTTAGTGATAATAATTTATGATTTATCATGAAATATTTTTGGAGGAAAAATATGAAAATTACTGGCACTTTTCTGGAAATACTATAGAAAGTCTACGATACTAATTGGTTATTTATTAAAATATTTAACAATTACACAGTTTGAATCTTAGAGAATGTAATAGTAAATATCCATATCCATCTGACAAATCTCAGAGAACACACAGTCAGATTCCGGGAATATGGATGCCCTCACCTTTCTGTTGCTCAAGTTTAGCACACCTTCCCTTTTGTCCTTTCACTACTCATTTTCCTTCCAAGCAGAAGGAAGGGGGCCTCCCAGTGTGATTTATTCCAGGCCTCAAACCTACCTCAGATTTGGCCCTGAATGGTGTCTTTGAAGGCTAAAGGAGGTCCAGATGAAAGAGAGGCTGACTGAAAAAGTCCATGGAGAAATGCATTACAGAGATTAACATGCCGCAGCCATTTAATCAAAGACCCTGAACAAAAATCAACAGGCTCAGAGACTGTATCCGGAAGTTGTAGAAGTAACAATGTGGAGAGAAAGGACATCTGGACAGGAAGGGGAAGCTGAAATAACCTCTGTGGCTCTGTGCTGACTGAAGGAAAGTTAGAAAATGGCGAGAGTCTGAGAAGGGGGAAAGAAATATTAAGTAGATTATTGAAAGTTAATAAGGGAAACATTTTTTATGGATATACACATTGTGCTGCATTTTTGTAAGGAACTTGTTCTTTATTTGTTTTGTACACCTACATTTTCAAGACATTGTTATTTGTTGTATAAATGACATCTTATTTCACCTCTATATTAGTCTATACTGGAGCCCTGGTGGTACAGTGGTTATGAGCTTACCTCCTAACCAAAAGGTCAGCAGTTCGAATCCACCAGCTGCTCCTTGGAAACAATACAGGGATTTCTACCCTGTCCTACAGGGTCACTATGAGTTGAATTGACTCAATGACAATGGGATATTAATCTGCTGGGGTAGGTGACATTATATGACCTCAAATTATGGAAGAGGAAACACAACGTTGGGTGAAAGGAATTTGATTGATATGAGTGTGAAGGAAGGGTTAGATTTGACAAAGCATGAGAGCCAAAATTCAAGCTGCAGCCTAGTTCCATAGTCCAAGCCTTTTGTGCTAAACTATGCTGCCTCCTAAGCTGTCCCAATTTAAACTTGGAAAACAAATTATAGATACATCCTTAAAAGAGAAGAATTTCTAAAAGTCATTCTTATGGAAATGCAACAGTATAATCATGTATCCAGATATTTACTGTGTATAAATATTACTTGAGAAACTTAATAAAATGCAGATTCATTGATCTGTTCTCAGACAATCTGAGATGGATACGGATATTTACTATTACATTCTTTAAGATTCAATCTGTAGTCTTTGGGTATAAAGTACACTTTTAGAAACCTTGGTGTTTCGACCCCAGAGCACTAGTGGTGCAGTGGTTAAATGCAGTGGTTAACTGCTTGACTGCTAATGGGAAGGTCAGTGGTTAGAACTCACCAGCCACTCCAATGGAGAAAGACATGGCAGTCTGCTTCTGTAAAGATTACAGGCTTGGAAACCCTATTGGGCAGTTCTGCTCTATCCTGTAGGGTCACTAGGAGTTGGATTCGATTCCATGGCAAATGGTTTGATTTGTTTTGGTGTTTCAGTCATGGTTCTTGGTTGCAAACAACTGAAACTAATTTTGTCTAATGTAATCAGAAAGCAGACTTGTTAGGAGATTTGACAAACAGAATAGGGACTAACCCCAAATGTCCAAATCTTAATTCCTGGAAACTATGAATACATCACCTTACCTGGCAAAAGGGACTTTGAAGCCATGATTAAATTAAGAATCTTGAGATAGAAGAATATTCTAGAATATACAGGTAAGCCCAACATTCTTATACGGCTCCTTATAAGTGAAAGAGGGAGCCCTGGTGGTACAATGGTTAGATGCTCATCTGCTAACCAAAAAGTTGGCATTTAGAACTCACCAACCACTCCATGGGAGAAAGATATGGCAGTCTGCTTCCATAAAGATTACTGTCTAAAAAAACCTCATGGGTAAGTTCTACTCTGTCCTATAGGGCCGCTGAGTCACAGTCACTCACCTGCACTGAAAAACAACAACATAAAGAAAAATAAAATAGAGAGTCAGTAGAGTTAGTCAAAGAAAGCAATGTGATAAAAGAAGCACAGGGAAAAAGAAGATATGATAATGGAAACAATTGGTGACTTTGAAGATGGAGGAAGGGGCCACAAGCCAAGGAATGGAGGTCATAATCTAAAAACTGGAAAAGGCAAAGAAACAGATTCTCCCTTAGATTTAGACCCTTCAGAAAAAATGCAGCTCTGCTGGAATCTTGATTTTAGCCCTGTGAGACCCATTTTGGATTTCTGACATCCACGATGTTTTAAGCCACTATGTTTGTGGTAATTTGCTACAGCTGTAGTAAGAAAGTAATACAGAAGTGTAGGAGTGGGTTAAATTGTAAGCAAAATATGTATAAGCTTACAATAAATGGGATACCCACTGGCTTACACGTCTTTATTTAGTAATCTGTTGTTAAGGGCTGTCGAGTTGGTTCTGACTCATAGTGACCCTACGTATTACAGAAAAAAACACTGCCCAGTCTTGTGCCATGCTCACAATCATTGATATGCTTGAGCCCGTTGTGACAGCCACTGTGTCAATTTATCTTATTCAGGGTCTTCCTCTTTTTCACTGACCCTGTACTTTACCAAGCAAGATGTCTTTCTCCAGGGACTGATCCCTGTGGCTAACATGCCTAAAGTATGTCAGACATAGTCTCACCATCCTTGCTTCTAAGAAGCGTTCTGAGTGTGTACTTCTTCCAAGACAGATTTGTTTGTTCTTTTGGCAGTCCATGGTATATTCAGTATTCTTCACCAGCACCACAATTCAAGGGCATCAATTTTTCTTCGGTCTTCCTTATTCATTGTCCAGCTTTCACATGCATATAATGCAATTGAAAATATCATGGCTTGGGTCAGGCGCACCTTAGTCTTCAAGGTGACATCTTTGATTTTCAACACTTTAAAGAGGCCTTCCTCAGCAGATTTGTCCAAAGCAATACATCTTTTGATTTCTTGACTGCTGCTTCCATGGGTGTTGATTGTGGATCCATGTAAAATGAAGTCCTTGACAACTTCAATCTTTCCTCCATTTATCAAGATGTTTCTTACTGGTCCATTTGTGAGGATTTTTGTTTTCTTTATGTTGAAGTGTAATCCATATCTAAGGCTGTGGTCTTTGATACTCATCAGTAAGTGCTTGAAGTCTTCTTCACTTTCAGCGAGCAAGGTTGTGTCATCTGCATAATGCAGGTTGGTAATGAGTCTTCCTCTAATCCTGATGCCTGTTCTTCCTCATACAATCCAGCTTCTCGGATTATTTTCTCAGCATACAGATTGAATAGATATGGTGAAAGGATACAACCCTGACGCACAACTTTCCTCACTTTAAACCACCTGGTATCCCTTTGTTCTGTATGAACAAGTGCCTCTTGATCCATGTACAGGTTCCTCATGAACACAATTAGGTGTTCTGGAATTCCCATTTACGATTTTATCTGTTTTTCAGCACATCAAAGATGCTATGAAACCCATGTGAAACTGCACTACAAATTACTAAGTAAGCACAAGTAAGCCTGTGCTTACCTTGTTTATTGGATAATTTGTCCCTGTAGAAGTGTATGGAGGTGCTCATCTTTATCCGCATCCTTCCAAAATGTGTGAAGTTATGTTTCTGGGTGTAGTGAACACTGTCAGTCCTCTGGGCAGATTCCTTCCTATCCTTTTTACCAGTGTAGTGTGTTCCTCAGCTTCTGTATGTTTTCCTTTGAATGACTTTAATATCTTGAAACTTCTTCAGAGGACTGCCCTTGAGTTATCAGAGCAGAAGTTAACGCTAAGACTTTTAAGTCTTCTCAGCCCCTCCTAGACTCCAAGAAGCATACTACAGCATTCAGTAGTAACCTACTTATGACCTTTTTCTCCTCCATGCAATTTTTTTCAGTTATTTCTTAAGCCAAAAAAAAAGCCTAATAGCCCCCTGATTATACCGTATCACTCATATTAGGTGTTTATGTATTTTAAAGGACTAAGCAATGGGAGTGTCCTGACATGGCTGGTCTCATTTAGTTTTGACTAATGCAACAAAACCATCCCAACAAATACATATTATTCCAAGCACAATACTCTTAAGAAAAATAAAGTCATTTATCTAAATAGATTTTGTTTTCCTTTTACTATTAATGGGGTGTGATAAGTGGGAATGTACTTTGGGTCTCTCTCTGGCACACTTAAACACAGGAATAACACACTCTGAACTTTCTTCTCAGCCAAGTATTTCCTGATGAAATGACAGTCGTTGTCTGGCTCCACAGTTAATTTATAAATCATTCACAAAAGACACATAAACTGTTCAGTGTACTTAGCTTTAAATATGGCAATTGTGGAAACCACATCCACTTGGACAGAAAATGACATAAAGTCAACAGACTGATGTTCAAATTACTTTGGCCAACTCAGGATGTACCCATGCATTCCTTGGCTTGCTAGAAATGATTCAGCATAATGACAAAAGAAAGCTAGACTGAGTTTAACTTACTCATGGCTACTGCCACCATTTCCAATGTCATATTTTGATGAAGTAATGTCACTTTTCTCAAAATAGACCATTTCTTTAAAAATATAGGAATAAGGGGCAATTTATAAGCTAGCTGTTTTGCTTCTGATTTTAAGTAAATATAAGGTAAACACAGATCATTATCAATGACAAAAATAATACACTATTTAAATTTCTATAAAAAGGGGTACCTTTGGAGAGTCACAGTATTTATCATCTTGGAATAAATGTAGTAATAGCTAAATTGACAAATGAAACTGAATGGGGTAAAATAATCAGCTTGCTTCATGGGATTTAGTTTAAAATAAAGAGTGTGTGTCAAATAATTTGAGAAATGAGTGCTTTGTCAATAATTGGTGGAAAATTAGCTGTAAGTGAAGGGAAAATGATTTAGCTACAACTCTACCCCATACCATACACAGAAACAAACCCCAGATGGTTTAAAGGAACAACAAGTCAATAAATTGCTATTAAAGAAAAATATCAAACAAAAGTTTCGCTAACTTTGGATTATGGAAACTCTTCTCGAATAAGAATAAAAACTCAAAAGCCATAAAGGCTGGGGGGGACAGAATTTAATATGATAAAATTTTAAAATACATTATGATAAGTCAACTATTGAACATATTAAAATGTCACAGTTAAAAAACAGAATTTGTGTCATAATTAGTAAACAAACAAAAAACACCAAGAATATATAAAAAACATATATAACAGAAGATGACAGACACACCGATAGAAAAATGAGTATGAGATTTAATCTATCAGGACATAGTAGAATAAATACAAATGACCAAAAAACATATAAAAGCATTTCCATCCAAATTCATAATCGGGGAAATGTATCTTAAAAAACACAATGAGATATCTCATTAGATAGGTAAAATATTTATAATGTTGTATAATGATGTGAGGCAATAGGGAATCTTTTCTACTATTGATGGAGTATATAATTTTTTTTTATAATAGTGAAGGTTTTCTTGAGTCGATTTAGTAATACATACCAAATTTTTAAATGGTTGATTCAGAAATGCCATTTCTATAATTTTATCCTTTAACAATATTTGCACATACACACAATGATATAAATTTAAGGATGTGTATTGTTATTTTTTATTACTTTGAAAGGTTGGAACAACCTAAGTGTTTATCAAAACAATATTGCATTTTAGAATATTCATAATATGGAAAATGATGCAGCAGTTAAAAATATTGAAGTATTTATGAATCGGTATGAAAATATCTCCAAAGCATATAGTTGAGCATAAAATCATGTCTCACACCACATTATCCTGATCCCATGTATGTAAAAAATATCATTTGTGTATACTTACTAAAAAAATGAAAATAATTCCTTTAAAAAAAAAGCTCTTTCATATTTTGAAATTAGAACCAAAAATCTCTTTTGAAGTGAGAATATTCAGTGTTCTAATAACTAATTACACTTTTGGGTAATGCTATTTTTCCTAGCCAGAAAGCACCAGCAGGGCTCTGATCATTAAATAAATTATGTAAATTAAGTATATCATATAAAATCGGTAAGAAAGACAACCTTTTCAAGATGATTTCTACTAATTTCTTGCAGTCTAACTTGGAACACACAGATTTCAACTTGAAACATTTGGAGATTCCACAATTATACTAAATTTAACTAACCAGTTGCCATCAAGTTGATTCCGACTCATAGAGACTATATGTGTGTCAGAGTAGAGCTCTGTTCCATGGGATTTTCGATTACTGAGTTTTTAAAAGCAGATTGTCAGGATTTTCTTCCAGACACCTCTGGGTAGACTCAAACTTACAAATTTTTGGTTAGCAGCCAAGTCTGTTAGCTATTTATACCACTCATAAACTCCATTCAAATTAACTATGACTGATGAATTTTGAAATTGAGAAGAGAAATCCCTTCTATGTTCCCATTTCTCCTTTGTACTACATAGTTATTTTTGATCAATTGTGTCTCTGATTCAACCTTGGGGTTGACCTGCTTTTCCTTGCAAAACAGTCCTGTAATGAGACCCTTTACTACTCGAGTGTCATTTTGTTATACTGTGATGCCTTGTATGTTGTGGTGATGCTGGAAGCTATGCCATCAATATTTCAAATGTCAGCAGGGTCTCTCATAATGGTCAGGTTTCAGTGGAGCTTCCAGACTAAGACAGACTAGGAAGAAGAGCCTGGCCACCTGCTGCTAAAAAAATTGGCCATTGGAAACCCTAAGAATAGCAATGGAACACTGACTGATAATAGTGTAGAAGATGAGACTCTCAAGATGGAAGGCACTGAAAATACGATTGGGCAAGGGCTGCCTCCTCAAAGTAGAGTAGATCTTAATGACATGGATGCTTTTGGGACCTTCATTTGCTAAAGAGGCATGACACAAATGAGAAGAAACAGTTGCAAACATCCATTAATAATCAGAACATGGAATGTATGAAGTACGAATGAATCTAGGAAAATTGGAAGTGGTCAACCAAATGAAATACAACACTTGAAAACCAATATCCTAGACATAGTGAGCTGAAATGGACTGGTATTGGCCATTTGGAATCAGACAGTCATGTGGTCTACTATGCTGGGAATGAAAATTGAAGAGAAATGGCATCACATTCGTTGTCAAAAAGAACATTTCAAGATATATCTTGAAGTACAACACTGTCAGTGATAGGATAATATCTATACGCCTACAAGGAAGACCAGTCAATATTATTATTATTCAAATTTACGCACCAAATCTAATGCCAAAAAATGAAGAAATTGAAGATTTTTTACCAATTTCTGCAATCTGAAATTAATCAAACATGCAATCAAGGTACATTAATAATTACTGATAATTGGAATGCAACAGTTGGAAATGAAGAAGGATCAGTAGTTGGAAAATATGTTCTCAGTGACAAAAAGCAATGCTGTGGATCACGTGATAGAATTTTACAAGACTAACCACCTATTCATCACAAATATCTTTTTTCAACAACATAAACAGTGCCTATATACATGAACCTCACCAGATAAAATACACAGGAATCAAATTGACTACATCTGTGGAAAAAGATGATAAAGAAACTCAATACCATTAGTCAGCACAAGGCCAGGGACCAACTAGGGAACAGACCATCAACTGCAAGCTCAAGTCGCAGCTGAAGAAAATTAAAACAAGTCCACGAGAGCCAAAGTACAACCTTGAGTATATCCCACCTGAATTTAGAGACCATCTCAGCAATAGATATGTTGCATTGCACACTTATGACTGAAGAGCAGAGAAATTGTGGGATAACAACAAGGACATTATACATGAAGAGAGTAAGACATCATTAAAAAGACAAGAAAAAAAAAGACTCAAACTTGCTCTTGAACGTAGAGCAGCTGAACAAATAGAAGAAATGATAAAGTAAAAGAACTGAACTGAAGATTTCAAAGGGAAGCTCCAGAAGACAAAGTATTATAATGGCATGTACAAACGCCTGGAGTTAGAAAACATGCTCAGTATTTTTCAAGCTAAAAGAATTGAAGAAAAAATGCATCCCTTGAGTTGCAATATTGAAGGATTCTATAGCAAAATATCGAATGATGTAGGAAGCATCAGAAGAAAATAGAAGGAATACACAGAGTCACTGTACCAAAAAGAATTGGTCAATGTTCATCCATTTTAGGAGGCAACCTATGATCAAGAACCAATGCCACCAAAGAAAAAAATGCAAGGCGCACTGAAGACATTGGCAAAAAATGTGAGACACCCAGAATTGACTCAACAACAATTGAGATGTTTCAATAAAGGGATGCAACACTGGAAGAACTCACTCATCCATGCCAAGAAATGTGGAAGACAGCTACCTGGCCAACCACCTAGAAAAGATCCATATTTTTGTCCATTCCACAGAAAGGGAATCCAACAGAATGTGGAAATTATCAAACAATATAAGCAACATCACACACAAGTAGAATTTTGCTGATTATAATTCAAAAACAGTTGTGCCAGTACATCAACAGAGGACTGCCAGAAATTTAAACTGGATTCAGAAGAGGACATAGAGCCAGGGATATCATTGCTGATGTCAGATGCATCTTGGTGAAAGCAAAGAATACCAGAAAGATGTCTACCCATGTTTTATTATCTATGCAAAGTCAACTGTGTGGCTGATAACAAATTACGGATAAAATTGTGAACAATGAAAATTCCAGGACACTTAATTTTGCTCATAAGGAACCCGTACATAGACAAAGAGGCAGTTGTTGGAACAGAGCAAGGGATCCTGCATGGTTTAAAATAAGGAAAGGTGTGCTTCAGAGTTGTATCCTTTCACCATACTTATCCAATCAATACGCTGAACAAATAAACCAAGAAAATGTATTATAAAAGAAGAATGTGGCATCAGGATTGGAGGAAGACTCATGAACAACTTGTGATATTCAAGTTACACAAACTTTCTTGCTGAAAATGAAGAGGACTTGAAGCACTTACTGGTGAAGATCAAACTATGGCCTTCAGTATGGATTACCCCTTAACATAAAGAAACAAAAAAAATCCTTACAACTGCACCAATAAGTATTATCATGATCAATGGTGAAAATATTGAGGTTGTCAAGTATTTCATTTTGTTTGGATCCATAATCAACACCCATGAAAGCAGCAGTCAAGAAATCAAGCGATACATTTATTACATTGGGAAAATCTGCTGCTAAAGACCTCTTTAAAGTGTTGAAAAGCAAAGATGTCACTTTGAGGACTAAAGTGTTGCCTGACGCTATCATGATATTTTCAATCACCTCATGTATATGCAAAAGTTGGACGATGAAGAAGGAAGACCAAAGAAGAATTGATGCATTTGAATCATTTTTTTGGCAGTGAATGTTGAATATACCATGGACTAAGTGCCAGAAGAACAAACAAATCTCTCTTGGACGAAGTACAGCTGGAATGTTCCTTAGAAGTGCGGAGGAGGAGGCTCTATCTCAAGTACTTTGGACATGTTATCAGCAGGGACCAGTCCCTGGAGAAGGACAGCATGCTTGGTAGAGAGTCAGTGAAAAAGAAGACGACCCTCAATGTGATGGGTTGACACAGTGGCTGCAACAATGGACTCAAACATAGCAAGGATTGTTAGGATGGCACAGGAGGGGGCAGTGTTTTGTTATATTCTACATAGGGTCACTATGAATCAGCATCAACTCAAGGGCACCTAACAACAGCAAGGAGGTGCTGAATTTAGGAGTGCCTCCTTCTATCTAACCTTCCTTGGCTTGGTTTCATTTCACTGGTTCCCATTATATTATCCTTTGGTTCTTTAAATAAATCCTGCTTTAATTTTAGAACTCTCCTCCATTTGCCCAGTCTTTCTATGCAAAAAAAAAAAAAAAAAAGTGTGTAAGATGACTTTCAACCTCAAAAAATAAAACACCTATGTAGACATATGAGGGTTAAGGAAAAGCATCTTTGGGTTGATGCTGTATAGATAATTTCTGTGACTGTAGAAACAGAAAAATTTCCTCAAACCAAATGTGAGCAACAACCAAATAAAATGATGTGGCACGCCTCAGCTCAAAGGCAATGTCTCAGGAAACTGACAGGCCCGGGGCAGCTCCTACGATGTCAATGCAAAGGTTGACAGAGCCTGCCAAAGAGCCAGATGCTGCTGTCAGAGACAGGAAAAATGGACCGCAGTTTGGTATCCGCTTCCTGTGATTAGCATCAGCAGCACCCGTCACTCCCTTTTCCAGGTTAATTAGTAAAATCTGGTGTGAAGAATTTCAATAAAATGTTTGTTCAAAAGGGAAAGAAAGAAACATCTGTTTTAGAGTTGTTTTTCCCTTTAGTCAAAGTCTGTAAAATGCATGTGTGTTTTAATTTTCTTTCTGTGCTTACATTTGTTGGACATTAAAACAATGCTCAAGCTTAGTTGGGGCAATATTGCTTGGCTCTTATTTAATAAGATGCTTTTCCCAATATTAGTCTCACATACCAAGATCATTTAATTTTTTCCTTTTTGTCTTTCTTCCTTCTTTGTTCCCTGTCTTCCTCCCTCTTTCCCTCCCTCCTTCTCTCCTCTCTCTTCCTCCCTGTCTTCTTTCCTCCCTCTCTCCCTCTTCCCGCTCTCTCTCTCTTTCTTTGTTTTTTTACTACAAAAACAGCTTCTTTATATAGGGGTCGCTTTCCTTTAAGAAGCAAACAATTAAAAACAACAAAAAAAATTGTTGCCATCGAGTCAATTCCAAATCACAGTGACTCCATTTGTGTCAGAGTAGAACTGCGCTCCATAGGATTTTCAATGACTGACTACTGTGCAAATGTATTGCCACACCATTCTTCTGCAGCTCCTCTGGCTGCACTTGAACTGCCAACTTCTCTCAACCATTTGCCCCACGTGGGGTCTCCAAGCAAAAACAATATGTAGACACTAATAACACCTTCCCGAGCACCAAGCTTGAATGGAAGCACATTGTACTGTGAAAAACAGAGGAACCCAGACAAAGCCCACTCCCTCTCAGATTCTCACAGGACACTTAGTAGTTCATTAGAACAAACACAGAATGGCCAAAGGCTAGTACAAATTGTAATAGAGTTTACAGTTTGTTAACTATAAACCCATCACATAACTGAAAGTTTTCCTTCCCTTCTATAATCATATGATGAAAGCAACTTATATTTGGATAGAGCTTTATGGTCGGCATATACCTGTCAGGTATTTTACCTTATTTAGTCTTTACAACCAGAACCAAGAGATGAGCAAACTGGAAATCAGAGATGTGTCCAAAGGCAGCCAACTGAAAAGTGGCAGAATTAGGATGCAAAACCCTGCTTTTACTTCTCTAATTCCAGTGGTCTTTCAGTTACACCATGGAAGTTTCCAAAGAAGAATATACTCTATTAGAGAAAAACGTACGTGAAAGGTGCATACAAAGTCTTCGTAACTATTTGGAAGGCTGGGTCAAATACAATGCTTTCTTAAAAGAAAATGGATGAATACACGTTAGTACGACTAAGTGCTTCATTATATTATTTTTCCCGTTTGTTTTAAAGGCTGTCCGTCTGCATTAAGGTTATTTAAACAGGGATGTGCCATCTGAGTCACTAGTATTAGATTACTTTTGCATTTATCATCTCATTTTACACTCACAAACAGGTTGCACGGCCCCATTTTTATAAAAAGAATAAGGGTAAGTGACATGCTCAAAATCAATTAGGAGCAGTAGAGCTGGTACACAAATGAAGGATTCTATCTGACCCCTTTCACTCCACATCTTCCTCCGTACCTGGGTTGTCTCTCTGGATCTCTATTCATCTACTTATAAAGTGTTACGTTACGTCCCTTTCTGGGAGAGTTACACACACGCACTGCCACCTCCTGTGCATTAAAGTACCAGGTGCGCATGGACAATTGCTCCATCACGAGATGGTGGAGGGTGACCTTCAAGGTGGCCTTAACATAACACTTCAAGAGGCCTATAGCTTAGTAATCAGTGATAACAGAACTTAATTGTACATTAAAAGTGGAGACAAATTATTTTTAATGATAATGATCTGTACAATTACAGCTTATTTTAAAACCAAAACCCAGAAAACCAAACCCATTGCCTTTGAGTTGATTCCAACTCCTAAGACCCCTATAGAACAGAGTAGAACTGCCCCACATTGTTTCCAAGGAGTGACTGGTGGCTTCAAACTGCCAACCTTCTGGTTTGCAGCCAAGCTCTAAACCGTTGCGAACAGATGTCATCACATACGTTTCTGAGAAAGGAACTCTCCCCTACAAATAGTTAAAATATTTAGAAGCATGATTTCTTGGTGCGAATATTGGCTATGGTTAAAGATCTGCCTTGTGACTATTTTAAAATCTCTGTATCAATCTTTCAAAGGAAACTGAATTCTCCTATCTGTTGCTTGCATGATTCAATAGAAAAATTCAGGAAATTTTCGCACACATTTTTCCTAATTTCAGATCGTGCCCATATTAAGGTGAATAAGAGTCTCTAGATGAAGAAACTCAGTAATAGATGAGTTATTCCATCGGCAATTCAAATATCAGACAGGGCTAAGTGATTCCTTTTCATTGAAAAATCCATTGTCGCCACGTCAATTCCAACTCATTGCAACCCTACAGGACAGAACAGAACTGCCCCATAGAGTTTCCAGGGAGTACCTGGTGGACTTGAACTGCTGACCTCTTGGTTAGCAGCCACAGCACTTAACCACTACACCACCAGGGTTTCCAGTGATTCCTAAAGTGATTCCTTTAGTGGCCGGTAAAGACAGACTGGAAACCCTGGTGGTGTAGTGTTTAAGAGCTATGGCTGCTAACCAAAAGGTCAACAGTTCGAATCCACCGGGTGCTCCTTGGAAACCCTATGGGGCAGTTCTATTCTATCCTATAGGGTTGCTATTCAACAACAACATGTTTGTTTTTTTGTTGTTGTTGTTGAGAAACAAAGATGAGAAGGGACAGGAAAACTATATTAATGGAACGAAAGTAATGAGAATGTTCACACTTTGTGAAGAATGTAATTAATGTCACTGAACAATTTCTATTGAAATTGCTGAATGGGAACCTAAACTGCTGTGTAAACTGTCATGGAAAACTCATAAAATATTATTAAAAAAGAAAAGGCTTAGAAGCCAAATCCAGGATCTAAGCTAGAAGAGTACACTGGCGGTTCAGTGGCAGAACTCTCCTCTTTCACGAAGGAGACCCAGGTTCAATTCCCAACAAACACACACCATGCACAGCTACCACCTGCTTGTCAGTGGAAGCTTGAGAATTTCTGTGATGCTAGACAGGTTTCAGCAGAGATTCTAGACGAAGATGGACTAGGAAGAAAGGTCTGGTGACTTACTTTCAAAAATCAGCCAATGAAAACCCTATGGATCACAGCAATTTGATCCACAGTTCGATCCACCACTGATCATGGGGGTGGCACAGGATCAAACAGCATTTCTGTTTCATTGTGCATGGGATGCCCATGAGTTGGGAGCCAGTTGGATTGCAACTAATACCGACATTCAAGAAGAGTAGCCACCATGATGTATTCATTTAGTCCTACAAATTTAAACCTGAGGGCAAATATGTGGCCCACTGTCATTATTTTTTCTTAACCTACTAGTTTGCATAATGGGGCCCTCATGGTGCAGTGGTTAAGAGCTTGTCTGCTAACCAAATAGTTGGCAGTTCAAATCCACCAGCCATTCCTTGGAAATCCTATGGTACAGTTCTACTCTGTCCTATAGGGTCATCATGAGTCAAAATCGACTTGAGGGCAAGGTTTTTTTTTGTTGTTGTTGTTGTTAATAGTTTACATGCAAAATCACTTTGATATTCTAGTTAAATTTTTAAATAGATAAAGCATAGAATTATAATAAATTACATTTCTATTTTAACGTTATAATAAATATGAAGACACCTTAAATTAACCTTCCATGAGTAAGACAGAGTCCTGGTGGTGCACTGGTTAAGAGCTCAGACTGCTAACCAAAAAATGTCGGCAATTTGAATTCACCAGCCTCTTTGGAAACCCTGTGGGACAGTTCTACTCTGTCCTACAGGGTCGCTGTGAGTCAGAATCGGCTTGATGGCAGCGGGTGTGACTGAGACAAGTACTGAGTGAGCCAATGTAACTATAGGTTTATCTCTAGTTGATTTATCATCTAGTTGGTGGTAAACCTACAGTTACCTTGGGAACCGGTAACACTACTTCAGACAGTTTGAAATACAGTGTTTACGCATGCTACTCACGCTGTGTACATGAAATCTAAGTGCATAAACTTGGAGCGAATATCACGCTTCAGTCAGCTGGGAATCAAATCACGTGCAGTATCATCACCGGACAACTAGCTCAGTGTCTTTTAGTTTCTGTAATCAGTTTTGAGATTTCACTTGTGAATTTTATTCAATTTTTTCTTTAAAATTGGCCTTTCAGATTATTTTTCATCTTGAATTTCTGTTACTGTATCAAACAGGGAATTTTAAAGATCTGAGTAGAAGCTCATTTTAAAGTGAATTTCCACATGCTTGGAAAAGTCACTGATATTTAAATGCTGAAGTTAAAAATTGTGGCACCATGCACTAGAGAAAACCAATATGGTGTTTTGTTTTGTTTTGTTTTAAAGTATGTGTTTCAACAACTTTATCTGTCATTTAACAACAGTAAAAAAATTAGTTCACAGAGATAGCACATTTGTGTGATATTTAGTTGTATTTGAAATGAAATTAGGAAAAATTTGTGTAGGTGCTGAGAAATATGAAAACAGCTTAAGAAAAAAAAAAAAGGACCTTTTCCTAAGGAACTATGTAAGAACGAAGAATCTACTACAAATCTGTCACATTTAACTAACATGATGACAAAATGAGAAATGTTCATGAGGACTGACAATTCTAAAATTGAAAAAAATTTCAAAATAATCAGATATATACATTTTGAAAGAAAAATCATGGGAAATATCTGATTTCATCAAAATTAGAAACTCTCAAAATATAGTGCTTAAAATTCCGAAGTATCAGTATCTGGGAAAAACAAATCTTGTCCCCAAGTATAATAATTGCAAAAATGATTTAAAAAAACCATTTTGGGAAAAATTGGAAAGGTAGGGAAATATTAGCATGGTAAAATATATTTGATACCTTTTATCATAATGAAAAATGTGAATGATTTATACCTGTTTATTATTAAAAATCAATTTTAAAAGATATTTTTCCCTTCTACTATTTTGTTTTTCTGATCAATAAATAGTAATCTATCAGAAGTACACATCCAGTTTCTTGTACTCCATGGCAATTGAAAAACATTCCCCAATATGTAAGATCTGGCTATCAATATGAAATAAATTGCTCATATTTCAATCTTTTAAAAAAGTATATTAATAATCCTGAACTTTTACAATAATATTTTTATGATATTTAGGAATAAAATATTTTATTAAAATTCATTAGACGTTATTAAATAAGGGGAATAAAGATATCAATTTTCCACAGGTGGAGTACAAATATATAGGGTCGTTTACATATTTTTAAATACTTTGAAATCTGTGGAAGTCTCTTTAGGATCCCTACCTATCATAGGGTTGGTAAGTGGACAAGCATGAACTACAGCAGCAGCCTGAATATCAAAGGGGTAGTTGTATGATATGGGAAACCCTGCTGGTCTAGTGGTTAAATGCTACAGCTGCTAACCAAAGGGTCGGTAGTTCGAATCTGCCAGACGCTCCGCTGGAACTCTATGGGGCAGTTCTACTCTGTCCTATAGGGTCGCTATAAGTCAGAATCGACTCGACGGCACTGGGTTTGGTTTTCTTGGGTGATATGATCATGCTCGATCATACTCGATCAAGCATGATATGCATGCTTATCGCAGATATATTTACAATTTTAAATGAACGAAAACAATCCAAATGTAAAATCATTGGGCCCCCTAAAAACATCTATCATAATCATCTAATTCAGAAGAATCTTAATGACATGCAATTAAGCACACTGTAAGCATTGCTGTATCTTTAAATGTAAGGATGCAGAATTTATACGTGTGTTTGTGTGTTCTAATACGATGTATGTGTGTGTCACAGTTCAGAATAACTGTATTTTTAATTGTGTGTCTAGACTTAAATTTTGGAAAGAAATTCAGGCAGATATTAACAATTTCATCTGAAGTTCATTTCTTTCTTTGTTTCTACTTTTAAACAAGGATTGCTTTTATAATGAGAATGAATCGTCTTTTATAAGAATGTAAGCTGCTATATTAACAAGGTTGATTTAACAGAAAATCCCTGATATAATTTCTAGGGCATGTCAGATATACTTCTTCCATTGAATAGAAGAGTTAACACCAGCTCTTAATGTTTTCAGTCCAGAAATAACAAACGTTGGAGCCCATTGACCAATACTGGAAATTGCCCCTACCTAATTGTCACAGAAGCTCAGAATAGAGAGGAGCAAATAGGTCTTTACCATACATTAACTCTCCCTGCTACAAATACTTATTCTTTCACTCCATGCCTTAAGACCTTAGGATACTAAGTTTGGAGCAATGTTTGGTTTAATTTTCTCAGTTATTCTCATTTATAATGTTAAATTTCATCCCAATCCATCTCTCAGAGAAGAACAAACTGTGACACATGGCCTAAAACAGGAAAGAATATTTAAAATTTAGAACTCTTAGAAAATCCAAGCAAAATAGTACCCACAATTAATTCACCACTGGAAATAAGAAAAAAAAAAAATTTTTTCTACACCCGTGATCAGTGGAGGATTTTATCACTCTGTTCCACTCCACTTCCAATTCTGTTCTTCTTGAGATTTTATTTCCCTATTAAAAAAAAAAGAAAAAGAAATAGAAACTGAAAAGTATTTTCTTCTAAGAAAATTCATAGTTTGTAATTTTCCATTGAAGGTATGATTTCCTGTCTGTGAAAGAAAAGGGCCTATATTGGTAAAAAAATTATTGTGAGTTTAGGAACTTTATGCTTTATCTTTCCCCATTTGCTTTATTGTTCCCATTTTCTGTAATGTATGTCACACCATTTCTGCTTATACACTTCACACAGGCTTCCCAAGTTTAATTTGTGTCCAGTGGGAGCCCTATGTTTGTTTGGTTTTGAGGTTGACACTTCTCTTTGAATTCTTACCATATGCTTTTAAAACATATGTGTGTGTGTATAAAATGAAAATTCTTGTTTTCTCCGTACATACTTTTATATGCAGGGGTTAACTAGAGTAAAATGAACAGATTAAACTATATTATAGTCATAGGCTGGTTTAATTTTCACTTGAATTCAGTTCAAACTAAATGTTTCATCTCGTTCATCTTTTCTCATTCAACTGTATCCCATGGATGTTTGCCATTTAAACACCTGGTAGTTTTCCCCTCTTGGCAGGTTCTTGGACTTGTCTTAGCTTTTCTAGTGCTTTGGTAGAATTAAGAACATTATATTTCCTAAAGGTGAGGAGGGTTTGGGAGAAAATTTAGCGTAACTTATTTTCCTTGCCAAAGATATGTTATGGGTTTAAGAGGTAAATTTCACAGCAACAACCCTCTCCCCTGAGTTCCTTACTCGTTGTGAATGTAAATCTTCACAATGCACTGGTGAGGACTTAGAAGATGGAAGCATCACGGAGTCATTGCTAGAAAGCACCCGTAAATAACAGGGCTTTCAATGTCTGTCTCACTATTAACTGAGAAATTCGGAATACTCAAAAATATAATCCACGTAGCCCACATTAACACTGCATCTAACTTTTTTCCGCACTCACTGAATACATAGTTTAGCAACTGAAGAATTATGAGTTTCATCCATCCATCATTTCTATAAGAAGTGAGAGCACTGTGATATTTTTGCCTTTCCAGTCAATGTCCATTTTTATCCTCCCATGCTATATTTTAGCAAAATCATGTTGTATGGGTTCATCAGTTCTACCGGGGAATCCTACAGCAGGAAAAATGATGGTGTAAGATCAACAATAATGAAACCAATCTACTAGCCCTGTCTCTGCATCCCTGTAAGTTGGTATGTCCTACACTATAACAGTTCAGAGCAGAGTGCCCTAATAGAGCAAGAGCAAGTCTCTACCTCAATACAGATTAGTTCTTTCAGGGGAAAGATTTCACACTAAACCAAGAAAGACAAGAACAAATCATAACAGGACTTTCAAATAGGTCTTGCAACCACAATGTAATATGTTCAGTGTGGGAAGCTTTGTTAATGGTCCGTACATTTTCTCAACCACATCCACACATTGATCAAAACCACTGACAGTAGCATTGCCTTTAAAACATATATATATATATATATATACATATATCTCAAAAACAAAAACTCAAGCCCATTGTCACTGAGTTGATTTCAACTCATAGTGACCCTATAGGACAGAGCAGAGCTGCTCTATAGTGTTTCCAGGGAGCAGCTGCTGGATTCGAACTGCTAACTTTTTTGGTTAGCACTCAAATGCTTAACCACTGTGCCAGCAGGGATCTCTCTCTCTCTTTCTCTATCCCATTACCTGTTGATTCCAACTCATATGTGTGTGTGTATATATAGATATAGATATAGATATAGATAGAGATAGAGATAGAGATAGAGATAGAGATAGAGATAGAGATAGAGATAGAGATAGAGATAGAGATAGAGATAGAGATAGAGATAGAGATAGAGATAGAGATAGAGATAGAGATAGAGATAGAGATAGAGATAGAGATAGAGATAGAGATAGAGATAGAGATAGAGATAGAGATAGAGATAGATATAGATATAGATATAGATATAGATATAGATATAGATATAGATATAGATATAGATATAGATATAGATATAGATATAGATATAGATATAGATAATTGTTGTTAGTTGCTGTGGAATCAATTCTGACTCATGTTGTTATGGAAGTAAATTTTCTTTTGAATTAAAGAAATATGCACTTGAGGAGGTCAAGGTGACATCCTGAGGTCTGTCAGCTCTAAGTGCTAACATTGATGTGACTTAGCCTGAAAGAGATAATGTTTTTGTTGTTGTTGTTAGGTGCCATTGAGTCAGTTAAAAATCATAGTGACCATACATACAACAGGATGAAAGAAAGCCTGGTCCTGCATCATCCTCTCAATCATTACTGTTTGAGCCCATCATTGTAGCCACTGTGTCAATCCATCTCCTTGAGGGTCTTCCTCTTTTTCAATGATTCTCTACCGAGCATGATGTCCTTCTCTAGGGATTAGTCCCTCCTGATAACTTGTCCATTGCATGTGAGATAAAGTCTATCCATCCTTGCTTTTAAGGAGCATTCTGGTTGTATTTCTTCCAAGACAGATTTGTTCATTCTTCTGGCAGTCCATAGTATATTCAGTATTCTTTAGTAACACCATAATTCAAAGGCATCAATTCTTCCTTCTTCCTTACTCATTGCCCGGCTTTCAAATGCATATAAGGTGCTTAGAAATATCATGGCTTGGATCAGATGCACCTTAGTCCTCAAAGTGACATCTCTGCTTTTTAACACTTGAAAGAGGTCTTTTATAGCAGTTTTGGCCCCTGCAGTACATCATTTGATTTCCTGACTGCTGCTTCTGTGGTCATTGACTTTGGGTGGATCCCAGCAAAATGAAATCCTTGAAAACTTCAATTTTGTCTCCATTTATCATGATGTTGCTTATCAGTTCACTTGTGAATATTTTTGTTTTCTTCATGTTGAGGCATCATCCATACTGAAGGCTATAGTCTTTGATCCTTATCAGTAAGTGCTTCAAGCCTTCACTTTCAGGAAGCAAGGTTGTGCCATCTACATACTGCAGGTTGTAAATGAGTCTTACTTCGATCCTGATACAGCATTCTTTTTTATATAGTTCAGTTTCTTTGATTATTTGTTCAGCAAACAGATTGAATAAATACAGTGAAAGGATATAACCCTGACACACACCTCACCTGATTTTAAACCTAGCAGTATCCCCTTGTTCCGTCTGAATAATTGCCTCTTGGTCTATGTACAGGCTCCACATGAGCACAATTAAGTGTTCTGGAATTTCCGTTTTTTGCAATGTTATCCATAATTTGTTATGATTCACACAGTCGAATGACATTGCATAGTCAATAAAACAAAGGTAGACATCTGTCTTAGTCATCTAGTGGTGCCGTAACAGAAATACCACAAGTGGATGGCTTTAACAAAGAGAAATTTATTTTCTCACAGTCTAATAGGTTACAAGTCCAAATTCAGGGTGTTAGTTCCAGGGGCAGACTTTTTCTCTCTGTCTGCTCTGGAAGAAGGTCCTTGTCCTCAATCTTCCCATGGTCGAGGAGCTTCTCAGGAGCAGGGACCCTGGGTCCAAAGGACACATTCTATTCCTGGTGCTGCTTTCTTAGTGGTATGAAGTCCCCAACTCTCTGCTTGCTTCCCTTTCATTTTACCTCTGGAGAGATAAAAGGTGGTGCAGGCCACACCCTAGGGAAACTCCCTTTTGGGTCAAGGAGGTGACCTGAGTAATCCTTTTAACCACAGGCAGAGATTATGGTTTATAACACATAGGAAAATCACAAAATGGAGGATAACCGAGTTGACACATATTTTGGGGGGACACAATTCAATCCATAACAACATCTTTCTGGTATTCTCTGCTTTCTACCAGGATGCATCTGACATCAGCAATTACAGTTCTCCTTCCACGTCCTCTTCTGAATCCAGCCTGAATTTCTAGCACTTCCCAGGTGATGTACTACCACAACTGTTTTTGAATTATCTTCAGAAAAATTTTACTTGTACGTGATGTTAATGGTATTGTTCCATAATTTCCACATTCTGTTGAATCACCTTTCTTTGGAATGGGCATAAATATGGATCTCTTCCAGTTGGTTGGTCAGGTAGCTGTCTTACAAATTTTTTAGCATAGACGAATAAGCACTTCCAGCATTGTTTTCTGAAACATTTCAATTGGTATCCCATCAATTCCTGGACCCCTTGTTTTTAGCCAACACCTTCCATGCAGCCAGGACTTCTTCCTTCAATACCATTGGTTCTTGATCATATGCTACCTCCTGAAATGATTAAATATTGACCAATTCTTTTTGGTACAGTGACCCTGTTCATTCCTTCTATCTTCTTTTGATGCTTCCTGCATCATTCAATTTGTTGCCCATAGAATCCTTTAATATTGCTACTCAAGGCTTGAGTTTTTCTTCTTCTCTTTCAGCTTGAGAAACGCCGAGTGTGTTCTTCCCTTTCGGTTTTCTATCTCCAGCTCTTTGCACGTGTCATTATAATACTTTATTTTGTCTCCTCAAGCCACCCTTTGAAATCTTCTTTTCAGCTATTACTTCACTGTATTTTCCATTTGTTTTAACTACTCTATACTTAAGAGGAAGTTTCAGAGTCTCTTCTGACATACATTTTGGTGTTTTCTTTCTTTCCTGTCATTTTAATGAACTTTTTGCTTTCTTCATGTATGGTGTCCTTGATGCCATCCTGAAACTCAGTTGTTTTTCAGTCATTAGTGTTCAGTGCATCAAATCTATTCTTGAGATGGTCTCCAAATTCAGGTGGGATGCACTAGTTGTATTTTGGCTCTCATGGACTTATTTTAATTTTCTTCTGCTTCAACTTGAACTTGCATATGAGCAAATTGATGGTCTGTTTTGCATTCAGCCCCTGGCCTTGTGCCAACTGATGACATTGAACTTTTGATTTGATTCCTAGGTAAAGCATTTGGCAAGGTCTGTGTGAGATGGTTAAGGTTATGTGTCAACATGGCTAGGCCATGATTCTCAATAGTTTGGGCAGGTATTATGTAATAATACCACTTTTTGTGATCTTATGTGAGCATCCAATTATTTGAAAAGGTATTTTCCTTGAGGGTGTGGCCTGCATCCAATATATATGTATGCTCTGACAAAACTCCTTTTCTCTCAATTCTGCATCCAACTCATCCTTTTCTGATCTCTGGTTCTTGGGTTGTGAGCTAGAAGCCTGGTGTTTGTCCAGTAGATTTTCGGATTCACCAGCCCCTAAAACCCTGTGAGCCAGCAAACTTCTGCTGGACCTGCCAGTGTTGGGTTCATCAGCCCCTGCAATCACATGAGTCAGGAAAAGCCTCCAACCTAATGCCTGACCCACAGATTTGGGACTTACAAGCCTCCACAGCTGTATGAGCTATATTTCCTTTAAATAAATTTCTTTCTATATATGTTTATATATATAAGGTTCACTAGTATTGCTCTTGTAGAGAACCCAGCTTAAGTCAATGTACATAGTTGCTGTTTATGTTGTTGAAAAAAGGTATTTCCAGTGAGCAGGTAGTTGGTCTTGCAAAGTTCTATCATGCAATCTCTGGCATCATTTCTATCACCAAGCCCATATTTTCCAACTACTGATCCTTCTTTGTTTCCAACTTTTGCATTCTAATCACCAGTAATTACCAATGCATCTTGACTGCATATTAGATCAAGTTCAGACTGCAGAAGTTGGTAAACATCTTCGATTTCTTCCTTTTTCTCATTAGTGGTTGGTGTGTAAATTTAAATAATAGTCGCATTAACTGGTCTTCCTTTTAGGTGTATGGATATTGTACTGTCACTGACAATGTTGCATTTTAGGATAGATCTGAAAATGTTCTTTTTGTCAATGAATGCAACACTGTTCCTCTTCTATTTGTGATCTTGGCATAGCAGATCAGATGATCGCCCAATTCAAAAAAGCCAAAGCTAGTCCATTGCAGCTCACTAATACCTACAATATAGATTTTCAAGCATTCAATTTTATTTCTTAGAACTTCCAATTTTCCTAGACTCATACTTAATACATTCCAAGTTCTGATTACTAATGGAAATTTGCAGCTATTTCTTCTCATTTTGAGCTGTGCCACATCAGTAAATGAAGGTCCTGAAAATTTTACTCCATTCACATCATAAAGGTCAACTCTACTTTGAGGAGGCAGCTCTTTCCCAGTCATATTTTGAGTGCCTTCTAATCTGAGGGGCTCATCCTCTGGCACTATATCAGACAATGTTCCACTGCTATTCATAAGGCCTTCAGGGGCCAATTTTTTTTAGAAGTAAACTGTCAGGTTCTTCTTCCTAGCCTGTTTTAGTCCTGAAGCTTCATTGAAACCCGTCTGCCATCAGTGACCCAGCTGGTATTGGAAACACTGGTGGCATAGCTTCCAGCATCACAGTGACACATAAGCTACAACAGTACAACAAACTGACAGACAAGTGGTAGGAAAGAGATAATACCACTTTCCAAAGTGCTAAAATAGAGTCAAAACTGCTTCTACAATTCCATAAAAACAAGTTAATTCAGTGAGAGAAAGAAAGATTTATAAAAACTTAGTTTGGTACATGCATATACAAAACAAATATTCTATGTGAGAATATTTACTTTAACCTAAAGAAAAAACATATTTGAAAAAAATGTAGACAAAACATCTCTTGAAATATGCACTTCATCCCATTTTAATTGATTGTAAGGCAATCTTTGTTGCTTTGGGAGCATATTCACAACTCAAAGCAAAAAAAGATGATCAAGGAAAATATAAAGGGTTGTACTCATACATACATAGTAGGCAAGAAGAGTTTGGTGATTTTTAAGCTATTACCCACTAATTTCAATTTAAAGATTTCAGCATTCCACTAAAATTTACCTCAAATTTAATTTTAAGTGTATTGAAATATTTAAAATTGCAATTAAAAAATCATACACTGAGTATTATATACCAAAATTACACACACTTATGCACATATATGTACATTCATATGGAGCCCTGGTAGTGTAGTGGTTAAGCAGCTAAGCTACTAATTAAAAGGTCAGCGGCTCAAACCCACCAACTTCTCCTGGGGAGAAAGACATGGCAATCTGCTTTTGTAAAGATTACAGCCTTGGAAACCCTATGGGACAGTCCTACTCTGTCCTATAGGGTCCCTATGAGTCAGAATGGACTGCTTGGCAATAGGTTTAATTTTATGTTGTGTGTTTGTGTATATGTGTGTGTATATATATGTATATATATATATAAAATTTAACTTGAATAGCACGAATGTCCATTAAAAAATAAAACCTTTTACTTTCAGTTTTATTTAAGAGTTTCCTGATATTTTATGCCAAGCTATTTAAAATATCTGTTAAGAGTTATAATTAATTATGTGTGTAAATGAATCAGGATGTTTCCTATAATCTACACTCAAAATAAAATTAGACTTTTTTTGAATGCTTATGTTGACTGAAAATTGTAACTTTTTTTTTAGGCTCTTGATCTCAAATAATGATATTTATGAAAATTCTTATTGATCTTTCTGTTTTACTTTAAAAATGATTATATTTTCTTGAATTTCTAAAATAAATTCATACTTATTTCATATTTCAATTTAATTGATTAAATTGCAGTTTCTTTCATAAAATAAATTCAGTTGCCCCTGTATCAGTTTTATGTATTTGAGTTACATATAGAATTTTATTTGTAAATGGTCTCAGCTTTGAAAATAAGTTTAAAAAAAGTTTCCTTCTCTTGCTCGTCATTGTTCATAATATTTAGTAGGAGAGGATGTTTTTTCGCATAACTGTGAAAAAGCAAAATTGAGCCTATTTTTTTCTATGTGAAGAGGAGAGTGATACCTATAGAGCCTATTAGACAGCAATATTTTTACACTATAGATGACCGGTTTTGTTGTCTTTAGTTTGGTAAAAGTTGACTGCTGAGCTGGAGATAAGCAGAGAAAAATCACATCAAATAGCACAGGTATAATAAAGTGAGTATATAAAAAAAAAATAACAGAGTTGAATTCACCTATGCGCTGCCTCTAAGCTCAGATATAAACTTTAAATTCAATACCTTACTTCTTGAAATTAAATACACCACGAAGTATGTTTAGATAATTTAAAATATCTGATTTAATACATAAAATCCAAAAAGTAAGAAAAGAAACACTCTAATAGTTTTAAATCTGCTAGCACAACAATAGGGACCTGGCACTCTAGGATGAAATTGAACTTTCTCACTCTTATTCCCATCATTGAACCCATGTGTGTTCGTATGGTTATGTAATCTTGCTATAGTCCAATTTTGTTACTCTCAGCCTTAGGAAAAATATAACTTTAAATATAAGTACTGTGATAATCCAGGTCCCAGGAAGAAGACTCTAAAACCAGATTAAACATGCTGTGATTTTGTTAGGGGAAAGCCGTGAGAAAGAAAATGGGGGAGGGAGGCATGGAACTCTGGGAGAGCAGTCAGAACACAATGTAAGTTCCATTCTGAGTGGAGAAGAGAGAGAAGGAACAATGGTGTAAGCATGCTAGACTACTTGCAGTCTAAGGAAGGTTTGTCAAAGCTGTCAAGGAGTTCTTGAGCCAAAATCAACTATCAGAGGAGCCCTGTGTCCCTCAGGAACAAGACTGCCTTAGTATCCCTGCCATGCTCAGTCAGTGTCCGGGTGCAGCCCCGTGGGAAGTGGAGCGTCAGTACAAGTCGAACAATGGATTTCAAAGCAGCAGCTGGGACACTTAGTCAATTATGCTTTCTGCAGAGTGGCACCTTGGTGGTTCAGTGGTTAAGAGATAAGCTGCTAACCAAAAAGTTGGCAGTTCGAGTCTACCAGCTGCTCCTTGGAAACCCTATGGGACAGTCTGTCCTGTAGGGTCACTATGAGTCGGAATTGATTCTATGGCAATGGATTTGGTTTTGTTGGTTTAGTTAGAGGCCTCCAATGCATATGCTCATGGCTACCACATAAAGCTTGTTACAGAAAAATAGTCTTCAATTTTGTTATCATGTGTGACAAAGTAGAATATACCTTTTAGGGGAAGCATAAAGATCAGCAGGACACAAGAAATGTCATTGCATAATAAAGCATATAAAATAATGTCACAATACTTATGGTGATATGGCACTCCATATGGAGTCAACTTACTCCCATTCACACTTCTCCCTTTTCAGTGTGGGAGAACAAGAATGGCCTCAGAACACACTGGGAAGCACGAAGGAAATTGATGGAAAGCTCACTTCATTGCTAAGCATGTGGCCACAACATGGTTGAGCCAATCGATATATTAGTGTTATTTTTCCAGAAGGAGAAAAGAAAAAAATATATATATAAATTAATTAGGTTTTATTGATCATATATGAATATCATCTTCCATTCAGACCTGGAAAACACTGTTTGAAATCCAGTCCTTCACATTTCCAAACTGATTTTTTTTTTCCCCAAAATAAATGCATTTTCAGCATTTGTGTGTGTGTGTGTGTGTGTGTAAAAGAACATCAGGTGTCATAGTGGGCATTATATGTATTACTAAAATAAAGATAAGCTAACTCAATTAAACTCTAATATAAGAATTTTGATACTGACAAATATATAGTGCAGAGTCCTGGAGAAGCATCCTTTGATATTTCCTTATAATATTTGCCTTTACTCTTTTAAAGGAACAATAATGTAAAGCTACCAACCCATGAGAAATTGATCTTCAGTACTTTAATGTAATTAGTCCTTAATTCCCTCTCTAGTTTCTCTGGGTCTGCTTAAGTTTTGAAACCAATTCAAAGCAATGCCTTAAGTATTACAACATGTAGCTTAATGGGAGTTCTTTAGCATCTCAGTGCAAACACCTAACAAATCCCTTTCACCCCCAATCTTCTGATGTCTGCATTTAATTTTCAACTTACCACAAACCAGCCATGCATTCTCAGCAGGGCCATGATGTCAGATAATTACTATTACACATTAACATACATCCTGGATCTGTCATCTTGTGTCTTGAGGGACTAAATCAATTCAGCCTTCAAAGGTGGCATCCACTAATTATCCACCGAAGCTATTTGATCCATCTTTCTAGCACATTCTCTTGCTTTCATTCCATGTAATATTCTATTTTATCTTATTTCATTTGGTCATAATGAGAAAATTCGCCACTTAAAGTCTAAGTGTTTTACAAAAAGAGAACAAGATCCTGTGATTCTCTCAGACGAATAAGCTGTTTTTTGGTCTGGTTAAGGTACTTTCCAAGTTGTTCTAATCACTTTGGCTCTGAAAGAGAGAGAGAGAGAGCTGCAATCAAGTTGATGTGACTCATGATGAGCTTATGCATAACAGAATTAAACATTGCCTGGTCCTACATCATCCTCAAAATTTCCAGCATGATTGAACCCATCTTTACAGCTATTGTGCCAATCCATCTCACCAAGGGTCTCCCTCATCCTCACTGGCCCTCTACTTCTCCAAATATGATATCTTTCACCAACGATTGATCCCTCCTGATGACATGCAAACTGCAGGAGAGTTGGACAATGTTCTGTTATGATCCATAAGATTTTAATTGGTTAATTTTTCACTGAAGTAAATTATGAGGCCTTTCTTCCTAGCCTATCTTAGTCTGGAAGCTCTGCTGCAACTTATCCAACATGGAGGACCATGGCTGGTATGTGAAATGCCAGTGGCATAGCTTCAAGCGTTATACCAATATATAAACTACCGTAGTACACCAGATAAATGGGTGGTGGTTGGATGATAATGGTGTGATAAATTACAGCTATTATATTAATTGGTAAGTTAGGAACAGAGAATAACTAGGTTCTCTGAATGGATACATAAAATGGATCATCCACAAAGGAACATTTCAATCACTTTTCTCCCTCTCTTGTCAGTAGGGCTAAATTCAATCTTCTGCTTAGCTCCCTTAACAAACAAACAAACAAACAAAATATGTGAGGACAAATTTCCTGGGTATAGAATTAGAAGTATACCCCCAGGGGTGACTTAGTCATTAGGAATTGATGAATTAATTCTAACAATCTAATAGTATTTGATTTTGTTTGCTTTAGGGAAATTATTTTATCACTAAAATAAGGGTTTATAAGACTAAGGTGAACCTGACCCAAGCCATGGTATTTTCAATCACATCACATGTGTGCAAAAGCTGGACAGTGAATAAGGAAGACCAAAGAAGAAGAATTGACCCCTTTGAATTGAGGTGTTGGTGTAGAATATTAAATATACCATGGACTGCCAAAAGAATGAACAAATCCATCTTGGAAGAATTACAATCAGAATGCTCCTTAGAGGCAAAGACGGCGAGACTGCGTCTTACATACTTTAGACATGTTACATGAGGGAACTGTCCCTGGAGAAGAACATCATGCTTGGTAAAGTACAGGATCAGTGAAGAAGAAGACCCTCAATGAGATGGATTGACACAGTGGCTGCAACAATGGGCTCAAGTACAACAACGACTGTGAGGATGGTGCAGCACTGGGCAGTGTTTTGTTCTGTGGTACATAGGGTTGCTATGAGTCGGAACCAACCAGACAGTACCTAGCAGCAACAACAAGAAAGCTGCATTAAAATATATGTTTTCTCTAACCAGTGTCTCTTGTGAAGCATCTTATGTGAGCATTATTTTTTATGTCCAAGGTATCTAAAGATATAACATCATTTCATTTTTTTTAATGATAAAGGTATAGTTAAAATCATTTGAAATTATTAAAAGAAGTATATACATTAAACTTGAGATAAAGTGTAACTAAACCATACACATAATGCCATCTATGACTAAGGCAAGTATAAAAAGTCTTGAGCTCAATTATAAAGTAAATACACTGTATGGTTCGTACCCTTCATTCTGACCCACTAGGTACCCAATTGCCAGAATCCTCACAGGCTGCTCGAGCTTGATCTCTTTTCCATGAGCTTCTGCCTTCTCCAACATCCAGTTCAACCTATGAAGTTTTCTGCTTCTCCACAGCTCTTAAAGAAATGAAAAGAAACTACTTCAACATGAGCTGTGAAATATCATTGATAGAATAATAGGACAGATCTCAGAGATATCAAATTGGTAACTTCTGAAGAGACAGTGCATCAAACCTAAAGCAAAGATGTAGAAATTATAGAATTCCAGAACTAGAACTGGCCAGCAACCAAGCTCTTAGGAAACAGTAAAAGAAAATCCACATTTGTACAGCGTCTACAATAGGCTAGACATCATACTAGACATGTAATCATTTAATTGTCGCATAAATCTTTGATAGTAGATCTCAAGTTTTTGAATAAGGAAAATGGGACACAGAAAATTGACTTACATTGCTTATAATCATGTTTATAGGAAACCCTGGTTGGTGATGTAGTGGTTAAGAGCCACAGCAGCTAACCAAAAGGTCTGCAGTTTGAATCCACCAGGCACTCCTTGGAAACCAATGGGGCAGCTCTACTCTGTACTCTAGGGTCACTACAAGTTGGAATCAACTTGACAGCAACAGGTTTTTTTTTTTTTTTTTTGGTGGGGGGGATCATGTTTACAGGAAGTGACAGCATTGTCATTTGAATTCAAATTGTGCAGGCTCTAAAAAAATGTGTGCCATTCCCACAATAACACAACTGTGTCGCCCAGGAAGTCATTTCAGTGACTCCCAAAGAGAATAACGTAATTGTTAGTTTATACTCTAACTAATGCTGTCTTTTTATAGAGTTTCGTTTTTTATTTTTTTTAAACAAACCAAAGAAAAAGCTTTACAACCTAGACTTTAAAATGACATGAAACAGGTATTATTATTTTTGATCGTACTTTAGATGGTTTACAGAACAAATCAGCTTCTTGTTAAACTGTTAGTACACATATTGTTTTATGACATTGGTTAACAGCCCCACCACATTTCTACACATTCCCTTCTCAACTTTGGGTTCCTTATTACCAGTTTTCCTGTCCTTTCCTACCTTTTAGTCTTTACTCCTGGGCTGTTGTGCTCCTCTAGTCTAATTTTGTTTTATGGGTCTAATCTTTGGCTAAAGGGTGAACCTCGGGAGTGACTTCATTACTGAGCTAGAAGGGTGTCCAGGGGGCCATATGCTCAGGGTTTCTCCAGTCTCTGTCAGGCCAGTAAGTCTGGCCTTTTCTTTCTTTCTTTTTTTTTTTTTTTTGGTGAGTTAGTTTTGTTCCACATTTTTCTCCAGTTTTGTCTGGTACCTGCTATTGTGACCCCTATCAGAACAGTCAGTAGTGGTAGATGGGCACCATCTTCTACTGGACTCAGTCTGGTGAAGGCCATGGTAGGTGTGGTCCATTAGTCCCTTGGACTAAACTTTGAAAACAGGCATTATTTTCTTTATCATGTAAAATTACATGTATCATGTATCATGCATAATTACAAAATACCTGGTTACGCCAGGTTGCAATAAACAACACAATATGCCAATAAAATTGGTCAAATATGGTCACTGGACATAGTTAAAAATTACCCTTTTTAAATCCTGCCATGCACCATCATGACTATCAGAGGCATCCACAGACATTAATTAATATTACTTTTGTTCCTTTTTCTTTAGATCAGAAACTCTTAATTCAGTACCCAAGGTCCTCCTAAAATGCTTATATACATTTCAGGAGGTGAGAAAAAAGTTCAGATTTTTTAGCAGAAAAGGTAAGGAACCTCTGTGTAAAAATGACATCCTCTTCCAATATTTCACAGTGATCCTTGGCTATTCTTTAGGACTTCTGTTTCTTCATTTTGACTCTAATACAAACTCTCTGGTAGCAATGTAGGCTCAGGCTTTGTAGCATATTTCTAAATTATTTGCAGGTTGAAAAAATGCTCAATGTATTAGTTGCCATGATAAGCAGAATTCTAAGGTGGTCCCCCAAGATTCCTATCCTCAGGGTAGTCAATCAAACACTCTTCTAGATACTTTTTTGAAGGAATTTTACAGATGTAATTAAAGTCTCCCGCCCCCCATGTTTCTGTCAGTTTGTCATACTGTGGGGGCTTGCATGTTGCTGTGATGCTGGAAGCTATGGCACTGGTATTCAGATACCAGCAGGGTCACCCAGGGAGGACAGGTTTCAGCTGAGCTTCCAGACTAAGACAGACCAGGAAGAAGGACCCGGCAGTCTACATCTGAAAAACATTAGCCAGTGAAAACCTTATGAATAGCAGCAGAACATTGTCTGATATAGTGCTGGAAGATAAGCTCTCCAGGTTGGAAATCACTCAAAAGATGACTGGGGAAGAGCGGCCTCCTTAAAGTAGAGTTAACCTTAATGATGTGGATGGACTAAAGCTTTCAAGACCTTCATTTACTGATGTGGCACAACTGAAAATGACAAGAAACAGCTGCAAACATCCATTAATAATCAGAACCTGGAAAGTACGAAGTATGAATCTAGGAAAATTGGAAATCATCAAAAATGAAATGGGATGCATAAACATCGATATCCTAGGAATTAGTGAGCTGAAATGGACTGGTATTGGTCATTTTGAATTGGAGAATCATGTAGTCTACTATGCTGGGAATGACAACTTGAAGAGGAATGGTGTTGCATTCATCGTCAAAAAAAAAAAAAAAATGTTTCAAGATCTATCCTGAAGTAAAACACTGTCAGTGATAGGACAATATCCATATGCCTAGAAGGAAAGCCAGTTAATAGGACTATTATTCAAATATATGAACCAACCACTAGGGCCAAAGATGAAGAAATAGAAATTTTTTATCAGCTGCTGCAGTCTGAAATTGATCAAATATGCAATCAAGATGCATTGGTAATTACTGGTGCTTGGAATGTGAAAGTTGGAAACGAAGAAGAAGGATCAGTAGTTGGAAAATATGGCGTTGGTGATAGAAACAATGCCAGAGATCGAATGATAGGGTATTGCAAGACTAATGACTTCCTCATTGTAAATACCTTCTTTCACCAACATAAACGGCAACTATGCATATGTACCTCACCAGATGGAACACACAGAAATCAAAATGACTACATCTGTGGAAAGAGAAGATGGAAAAGCTCAATATCATCAGTCAGAACAAGGCCAGGGGCCGACTGTGGAACAGACCATCAATTGCTCATATGCAAGTTCAAGCTGAAACTGAAAAAAATCGGAGCAAGTCCACCAGAGCCAAAATATGACCTTGAGTACATCCCACCTGAATTTAGGGACCATCTGAAGAATAGATTTGACACATTGACACTACTGACCGAAGACCAGATGAGCTGTGGAAGGACATCATCCCTGAAGAAAGCAAGAGGTCATTGAAAAAAACAAACAGGAAAGAAAGAAGAGACCAAGATGGATGTCAGAGGAGACTCTGAAACTTGTTCCAGAACATTGAGCAGCTAAAGCAAAAGGAGGAATTGATGAAGTAAAAAAACTGAACAGAAGATTTCAGAGGGCCTCTCGAGAAGACAAAGTAAACTATTATAATGACATGTGCAAAGAGCTGGAGGTGGAAAACCAAAAGGGAAGAACACACTTGGCGTTTCTCAAGCTGAAAGAACTGAAGAAAAAATTCAAGTCTCAAGTTGCAATAGTGAAGGATTCTATGGGGAAAATATTAAACAAGGCAGGAGGCATCAAAAGAAGATGGAAGAAATACAGACAAAAAGAATTAGTTGATACTCAACCATTTCAAAAGGTGGCATATGATCAGGAACCAATGGTACTGAAGGAAGAAGTCCAAGCTACTCTGAAGGCACTGGCGAAAAACTAGGCTCCAAAAACTGTTGGAATGTAAATTGAGATGTTTCAACGAACAGATGCAGTGCTGGAGGTGCTCACTCGTCAATGCCAAGAAATATGGAAGACAGCTTCCTGGCCAATTGACTGGAAGAGATCCATATTTACGCCTCTTCCCAAGAAAGGTGATCCAACTGAATGTGGAAATTATAGAACAATATCATTAATATCACACGCAAGCAAAATTTTGCTGAAGATCATTCAAAAATGGCTGCAGCAGTATATTGACAGGGAACTGCCAGAAATTCAGCCTGGTTTCAGAAGAGGATGTGGAACCAGGGGTATCATTGCTGATGTTAGATGGATCCTGGCTGAAAGCAGGGAATACCAGAAGGATGTTTACCTGTGTTTTATTGACTATACAAAGGCATTCGACTGTGTGGATCATAACAAATTATGGATAACATCGCATAGAATGGGAATTCCAGAACACTTAATTGTGCTCATGAGGAAACTTTACATAGATCAAGAGGCAGTTGTTTGAACAGAACAAGGGGATACTGATTGATTTAAAGTCAGTAAAGGTTTTTTTGAAAGGTGTGCATCAGGGTTGCATTCTTTCACCATACCTATTCAATCTGTGTGCTGAGCAAGTAATACGAGAAGCTGGACTATTTGAAGAAGAAAGGGGCATCAGGATTGGAGGAAGACTCATTAACAACCTCTGTTATGCAGGTGACACAACCTTGCTTGCTGAAAGTGAAGAGGACTTGAAGCCCTTACTAATGAAGATCAAAGACCACAGCCTTCAGTATGGATTGCACCTCAACATAAAGAAAACAAAAATCCTTACAACTGGACCAATGAGCAACATCATGATAAATGGAGAAAAGATTGAAGTCAGGGATTTCATTTTCCTTGGATCCACAATCAACAGCCATGGAAGCAGCAGTCAAGAAATCAAGAGACGCATTGTATTGGGTAAATCTGCTGCAAAGGACCTCTCTAAAAGGTTGAAGAGCAAAGATATCACCTTGAAGACTAAGGTGCACCTGACCCAAGCCATGGTATTTTCAATCACATCATGGGCATGTGAAATCTGGACAATGAATGAGGAAGACCTGTGAAGAACTGACACCTTTGAATTGTGGCATTCGCAAAGAATATTGAGTATACCTTGGACTGCGAAAAGAACGAACAAATCTGTCTTAGAAGAAGTACAACCAGAATGCTCCTTAGAAGCAAGGATGGCGAGACTGCATCCTACATAATTTGGACATGCTGTCAGGAGGTATCAGTCCCTGGAGAAGGATATCATGTTTGGCACGGTACAGGGTCAGCAGAAAAGAGGAAGACCTTCAATGCGGTATATTGACACAGTGGCTGCAACAATGAGCTCAAGCATAACAACGATTGTAAGGATGGTTCAGGATTGGGCAGTGTTTCTTTCTGTTGTGCATAAGGTCGCTATGAGTTGGAAGCTACTGGGTGGCACCTAACAACAACAAGACTTAAAGTACCAAATCAGTTGATGTTAACATAGGGAGATTTTTTAGGTCTGATCTAATCATATAAGTCCTTTAAACTTATAGACTTCCTCTAGCTGGTAGTCGAAAGGAATTCAGAGAAATAAATATGTGTGGAAAGTATTTCACATGGGAGTTATTCTCTGTTGTTGAGATCCAGGGAACCACATGGCAGGGACCTGAGAGTGGCCTCTAGGAGCTGAGAGTGGTCCGTTGCCGACAGCTGGCAAGAAAACGGGACCTTAGCCCTACCACCACAAGGAAGCAAATTTTGCCAACAACCTCAGGGAACTTGAAAGCAGATCTTTCCTCGGGCAAAAACCCAGAAAAGTATGCTGTTGGTTGACACATTTATTTCAGCATTATGGAATCTAAGGAGAAAACCCAGCTAAACATTTGGCAATCCCAACTGATGGAAACTCTGAGTTAATAAAATTTTGTTTTTTAAGCCACTAAATTTGGGGCTACTTCAGAAAATCAGCCAATAAAAATCTGATAGATCTCAACAGTCTGATCCACAATCAATCATGGGGATGGCACCAGGCTCTGACAGGATTTCATTCTGTTGTGTATGGAATCTCCATTAGTTGGGGCTAATTTGATAGCAGCTAACAAAAACCCATCATTTTAATCTTGAAATTGAACTCTCTGAGCTCATATTCTCTTGATGTAAATTTGTTCTGAAAATGAAGACGAAAATAGGATAGATTAAATGAATCTATAGTGTTTAATGATAATAAGAATAGGCTTGGGTGTCTCATGTAAATACATGTTTCCTGGCACCTCCCGAGGAAATTATGACTCAGTTCTTTTGGGTAACTTAAAGTAATTTTTTTACACCATTCTAGAAGGTTCTTAATCACTTCAAATATTTGGGAAACTCTGACTCAGATCAAACAATTGGAAAATTATTGAAAAATCTATGTGTAGCATAAAAAGGAAAAAAAGAGTGTTGATGCCCAAAATTTTCCATCTCGTAGTGCATAGAATACAGAAGCATTAAAAGACGTGCAAGTATACCATATAACATATGGTAAATTAAGGGCATAACCAGTTGTAATAATAATGGAATCTTTTGGCCAAAGGGTTTACCACAGACCCTTGTGGTTTGAGAAGATCTACTTTGTTCAATGAACCATAAACCAGATTTTCTCTAAAGTGTGAAACCAGGAAATTCTAGACTGCATCCACCAAAACAATGCTTGCCAGATAGCTTTCAGATATTATAGACAAGACATAATTGTAAAAGATAGAGTTTTTCCTTCTTGCCTTTTTTTCTTCTGTCCATTGCATCCCTTGAGTGTTTTATGCCTCACTTTCCTTCAAGTCCAACTTTTTCAGCCATTCGAAATCTCTCCCTCCCAAAACTTTTCTATCAAGAAACTTCTCTTTCATTCTTAAGTTTTGACTCCTTTTTCACAATAACTTTTTTTTTTAATGGTATTTTAGATGAAGGTTTACAGAACAAACTAGTTTCTCATCAAACAGTTAGTACACACATTATTCTACTCCATTGGTTAACAACCCCACGACATGTCAACACTCTCCCTTCTCAACCCTGGGTTCCCTATTACCAGCTTTCCTTTTCCCTCCTGCCTTCCAGTCCCTCCCCCAGGGCTGGTGTGCCCCTTTAGTCTTGTTTTATTTCATGGGCCTGTTCAATCTTTGGCTGAAGGGTGAACTTCAGGAATGACCTCATTACTGAGCTGAAAGGGTGACCGGGGCCTCCACAATAACTTTTGATTGTACCCTTTAAAAAACTCTTGCCATTGATTGAATCAATTCTGATTCAGAGCAACCCTGTAGGACAGAGTAGAACTGCCCCATAGGGTTTCCAGGGAGCAGCTGGTGGATTCAAACTGCCAACCTTTCTTTGGTTAGCAGCCAAACTCTTAACTACTATGCGAAAAAAAAAAAAAAAAAAAAAAAATTTTTTTTTTTTAGCACCTCCTAATTCAGACAAAATTCTTAACTACTACGCCAAAAAATAAAAACACCTCTTAATTCAGACAAAATTTAGCATAATAGAGTAGAAGGGAACTGGGATATAGAGGAAGACAGAGGAGGGCTCAGGAAATTTGTAAATATAGAGATCTAATGTAACCTGTCTCTGGGTGGTGCAAATGATTAAGTGCTGGGCTAATCAAAAGGTTAAGGTTTTAAACCCATCCAGAGGTGTCTTGGAAGAGAGGCCTGGTGATCTACCTCCCAGTGGTCACAACTATGAAAACCCTATGTAGCGTAGTTCTACTCTACAACACATGGGGTTGCCATGAATTAGAATCAACTAGATGGCAATCAGATTTTTTGGTTTTAATGTTATCTTTGGAATGAATTTTAAAGTGGCTTTCTTTCACATCTACAAATAATTAACAAAGAAGCATTTATATAAGCTCTTCAAGCTTAATATCATTTCATTAATAAGCTCTAGGAGCCCTGGTGGCAGAGTGGTTAGGAGCTCAGAGTGTTTAACAAAAGGTCAGCAGTTCAAATCCACCAGCACCTCTTTGGAAAACCTATGGGGCAGTTCTACTCTGTCCTATAGGGTCGTTAGGCATCAGAATTGACTGGACAGCAACAAGTTTTTAGCCCTTGGTTTCACTATTTTTAGAGCACTTGTACACCCTATCAATTGACTGATAAGCATTTCTAATAAATTTTCTCAATACCCTGGTGGCGTAGAGGTTAAGAGCTACGGCTACTAACCAAAAGGTCGGCAGTTAGAATTCATGAGGCACTCCTTGGAAACCATATGGGACAGTTCTGCTCTGTCCTAAAGGGTCTCTCTGAGTTGGAATCGTCTCGATGGCGATGGGTTTTTGGTTTTAGTTAACCTCTGTTAAGTACCCTTGAATAATACAGGAAAGGAGTACAATTTATTCTTATCAAGATTCTACTACTTTGTGTTTATTTCGGCTCAAACACCATCAATAAGGAATTTTGATGCTTAAAATTCCTTAGTATTTTTACATCATTCTTAATAAACAACCATAAAAATGGGTACATGTTTATGTATTTTTAAATATGCATGCTACTAACCGTAGATGCCTTAGGGCTTTTGGAAAAACTTGTCTAAAATTTGGGGAGGAACTTTTCTATTACTTGCTTTCTGGTTTGTAACAATCGGCATGTGTGTTTGCCCTTGTTTTACAGAGGAAAAGCTAAGGGTCAGAAGGATAAGTAGTCTGATCTATGCCACAGGGCTAATAACTGGGAGAATTAGGGTTGAATGCAATGAATCTCAGGCAGAAACCCGTGCTTTTCCCAATAACCCAGTTAAAAGTCAAAGCCCCATTCACAATTACAAGTATACATAACACAAACCTGAGGAAACAATGTTTGCCAAACAAATGTAAGTGATGAATAGCTCAAATTACTTCACATGCATGAACATACGCATATAAATGCAAAACTACATATGTAAACTTTCTAAATACACAAATATTTCAAGTCAGTGATAGCTAGTGGTATCCTGGCTAGGGTATTTGTCATTGCATAAGGTCTTATTGTCAATATTCACTCAGAAATGCATGGTTATCTGCACTGAGCAAATGCATTTCACCACAATAAACCTAATACAAGTGAACACCTTTAGCCTTTCTTATCAGTAGAATTAAATTTTATTTTTACTAATGCCCACCAGGGGGTGCTGGCACATTGACACTGGGAAGTGGAAAACATGGCTGTCCCAGCAGTCAAATGAAACATTAGCAATTTACCCCTTTGCAAGAATCTATTTCTGCACGTAGCTTTTAGAGAATAGGAGTTATTCACATACATTGGCTCAGAATGACAGTTCTACAGAAATGTTTTAGAGTTGCGATCCAACTGACATATTTGCATTTTAACAATATTTTTTATAAAAGTACTTGGACTTCAAAGATGGATTAGGTTAAAGCCATTTAACATAATTTTTTTTTTTATCAATAGTGATTGCTTTTGTAGACATGTCTTGCAGCTATTCAGCTATTCTTGAGTTTCATATTAAGTGCAACAAAAACAAACATGCGCATGAGTTATCTACATAGAATTTATACATAAATTACTATTGAAGAAAACTTGGAACTTAATTTCTACTATTTTTCAGCAATCGAGGTGATAAAAATATATAAATGAATTTTAATCAAATAAGATACTAAGCAAAAAATGTGACACACTATTTAACATCATCAACTGATAACGACTTTTTAATATGTAATTGAATATACCATGGACTTCCGGAAGAGTGAATAAACCTGTCTTGGAGGAAGTACAGCCAGAATACTCCTTAGAAGCTAGACTGGGGAGACTTCATCTCACTTACTTTGGACATGTTATCAAGAGGGACCAATATTTGGAGAAGAATATCATTCTTGGTAAAGCAGAAGGTCAGTGAAAAAAGGGAAAATACCCAATGAGATGGATTCACACAGTGACTGTATCAGTGGGCTCAAATATACCTCCTATTGTGAGGATGGCACAGGAACAGGCGAAGTTTCATTCTGTTATACATTGGGTCACTATCAGTCAGAAATGAGTCAACCACACCTAACAAAACAGAACTGTTTCTATCAAAAGAAAATTATCAACTCAGTGAAATACTGTGCCCAACAAATTGTTGGTTTATTTAATTGTTTTCACAGAAAAACTATCTTAAAATGAACTGAATTTTATCATTTCGGGAGTCATTTTCATGATATAATTTAAACATAAATGTAGGACTTTGTTAGAAACATCCTCATTCCACTCTTCTTCAAACATGCTTTCACCTGTGGAACTCAAGTCATTCAACAACAGAGAAAACCCACATTCTTCTAGCTGTGGGTGAAAGATATTCGACTGCAACATCCCTTATTTCATCATTTCCAAATTTGGTTTAATTGATCTGGGGTTCCAAGTACACTTCAAAGTTGTATGCTTGATTCTAAACACAATCTCCCCAAATAGAGGAGAAAGACTCTTTGTTATAAGGTGCTTAGGTAGTTGTGCTCTCCTCCTAAATGGTTGTCCATCATTGAAAAAGTGCGAGAAATGATATCTTGCCTCAGAACCTCTGTTAAATTCTGATCATAATTAGGTTCTTAAAGAGAGTGATGGGGAGAAATTTATAGAAGGATGTTGTTTTTTCCATAGTGTCAACCTTAAATGGGTATGGATTTGTATACAAATGTTTATGGTATTGCATTATGTTAAGTGTCCACTCTTGATTTATGACCTATCAATGTATCCCAGTTCTTCTCAAGCCTACCTACATTTTGAGCCATCTTGCTATTTTAGATCTCAAAGTTCATTAACATTTTTTATTATTAATCTTATTAACCTTTTATTTATTCACAATTGTCTCCTTCAAGTTTAAAGGCATCCTCATCATACCAATAATCAAGCATTTAATGAGTACATTTGCATTCACTCAGTTCAGATCCTTCATAACCTCATAGATTTTAATCATATATTTTATCTTTCATTTTTCCAGATAAGTCACATGAAATATTCAATTCCATTATCACATGCAAATTCCTTGATTCTATTGATGTGACAATCAGTCAACAAACATTTATCAGGTGGCTGCTCTGTCAGAAACACTATGCCAGGAGTTTGGGGCTCAGAGATATAAGAGGTGGCCCTGCCTCCTGGGCTTACCTTCCTCAGCCTGTTCAATTTCAGGGGCTTTAGGTGCACGCTCTACCCAATCACTGAGCCAACCATATGAAGTTTAGCAGTAGATTATGTAATTTTTTTCCTTTCCAGAAGGTGAGATTTAGAAATAATTTTGTTGTCTTAAATTCAGGATAGGGTATACTAGGTATGAGTTCTAACTCTGCCCTGGTTTTAGTTGATCAGTAATGACATTTTACAGAGCTCCCATTCTTTTATGAAATACCCTTTTTCTCATGACTTTTATAACTCCATACTCTTTTTTTTTTTTTTTTCCTACCTCTTGAGTTACTGCTCGGTTTTGCTTGTTTTGTCATTTTCTTCTACTTTACTTCTAAATACCAAAAAGGCTTACAGTTAAGACTAGACACCTCCCTTTTTTCCTCAGCATATATCAATCCACAAATCAGTTAAGAAAGAGGCTTCCAGTTACCTGACAAGAATCACTGCTGCCTAAAATCTTCTGCCACTGTGCCCTGAGGTAGTTCCACTTCATTTCAGACCACAACATTTGTGGGACCTGATGTTTGGTGCTATGCATTAGTCATCTTTTGGAGAGGGACACCGCTGAAGCTGAGGTAGCTTTCGAGGCCATTGGAGCCTCATTTATTCCTCTCTCCTTTGCTCTTTAGCCTAGCATCTGTGTCAATGAGTAATGTGCAGTCAAGTCTATAGGCTTAATATATATATGTGTGTGTGTGTGTATTTTTCTGGTAGAATTGAAGTACAATAAATTGCATATATTTAAAGTACACAATTTGATAAATTTTATGTGTGTATACCACCATGAAATGATTACCATTATCAAGATAATGAGCATTTCCTTCACCCGCAAAAAGCTTCCTTTGACATTATTCTTACAGAGGTAGCTGAAAGAACTGAACAAAATAATTCAAGCCTAGAGTTGCAATGTTGGAGGGTTCTATGGGTAAAATATTAAAATGATGTAGGAAGCATCAAAAGAAGATGTAAGGAATGCATAGAATCACTGTACCAAAAAGAATTAGTCGACATTCAGCCATTTCAGGAAGTAGCATATGTTCAAGAAGCAATGGTACTAAAGGAAGAAGTCCAAGCTGCACTAAAGGCATTGGTGAAAAATAAGACTTCAGAAACCCACCGAATACCAACTGAGATGTTTCAACAAATAGATGCAACCCTAGAAGCGCTCACTCATCTACGCCAAGAAATTTGGAAGACGGCTACCTGGCCAACAGACTGGGAAGACTTCCATATTTGTGCCCATTCCAAAGAAAGGTAATCCAACAGAATGTGGAAACTATCTAACAATATCATTAGTATCACACGCAAGTAAAATTTTGCTGAAGATTCTTCAAAATCAGTTGCAGTAGTACATCAACACGGAACTGCCAGAAATTCAACGCAGATTCAGAAGAGGATGTGGAACGAGGGATATCATTGCTGATGTCTGGTGAATCTTGACTGAAAGCAGAGAATAACAGAAAGATATTTGCCTGTGTTTTATTGGTATGCAAAGGCATTTGACTGTATGGATCATAACAAACTATGGATAACATTGCCAAGAGTGGGAATTTCAGAATACTTAATTGTGCTCATGCAGAACCTGTACATAGACCAAAGGGCAGTCATTGGAACAGAACAAAAGGATATTGCATGATTTAAAGTCTGGGAAGGTGTGTCAGGGTTGTATCTTTTCACCATACTTATTCAATCTCTCTGCTGAGCAAATGATCTGAGAACCTGGGTTATATGAAGAAGAACATGGTAGCAGGATTTGAGGAAGACTCATCAATGACCTGCAATATGCCGATGACACACCTTGCTTGCTGTAAAAGAAGACTTGAAGATCAAAGATTACAGCTTTCAGTATGGATTACACTACAACATAAAGAAAACAGAAATCCCCACAACTGGACCAATAAGCAACATCATGATAATTGAGAAATTATTGAAGTTGTCACGGATTTCATTTTACTTGGATCCACATTCAATGCCCATGGAAGCAGCAGTCAAAAAATCAAATGATGTATTGCCTTGGGCAAATCTCCTGTAAAAGACCTCTTTAAAGTGTTAAAAAACAAAGATGTCACTTTGAAGATTAAGGTGGGCCTGACCCAAGCTGTGGTATTTTCGATTGCCTCATATGCATGTGAAAGCTGAGCAATCAATAAGAAAGACTGAAGAAAAATTGATGCCTTCGAATTATGGTATTGGGGAAGAATGTTGAATATACACTGGACTCTCAGAAGAATGGACAAATCTGTCTTGGAAGAAGTACAGCTAGAAGGCTCCTTAAAAGGGAGGATGGCAAGACTTCATTTCATTTACTTTGGATATGTTATTAGGAGGCACAAGTCCCAGGAGAAAGACATCACGCTTGATAAAGTGGAGGGTCAGTGAAAAAGAGGATGACCCTCAATGAGATGGATTAATACAGTGGCTGCAATAATGGGGTCAAACATAGCAATGATTGCAAGGGTGGCTCAGGACCGGGTAGTGTTTCTCATTCTGTTGTACATAGAGTCACTATGAGTCAGAACTGACTCTACAATCTACTAAGAAAGAAAGCATGTATGTCATAACATGAGCGACAGCACTGCATGTGCTTAATAATGAGTGTTAGATAACGGCATGGTTGATAAGAGCTATGGGGTAGAAATTCAGAGAAGAGAGAAATTATTGTGGGCAAATTGGGAGTGGCTTCAGGATTTCCTGTCCCAGGTATTTTCTTATGTTTCTGTCTGTATTTCCTTTGATTATTGGAACTAATTATTGTCTTGTGTTTTCTCCAAATATGGATATAAAATATGCATTGCTTTCTAAGTTTGGACTTATTTTAGCTTTATTTAAGGGCAGAATTTCTTCTCCTCTAGCTGGTTCATTTCTCCTCATGTCAAATCACCTTGACGTTTGCATTCTGGATGCAGCCACATCATAAAATATTTTTAGAGTTAGATGGAATTTCAGATGCCCCTTTTCCCATCCCAAGAATTCACATAAATCCATCTTTATCTGTTCCGTTCTTACCCCAGTCACACCAGTACAAACTTTTACTTCTTAACCAAAAGATGGAAATCTAAACGAGATCTGAGTGTTATTCGAGGTAGGCCTTCACACAGATTTATCCTACCCAATTCCCCTCTCTGAGACTCACTGCAAGTCCCCGTATTGGGGAAAAGTATACCTGACTCAAAACTTCAGTTTTAGAAACTGAAAAATGGTTTTTCCTCATAAAAGTTCTGAGGAAACTCTGGGAAGGAAAAAAGTCTAAAATGCAATGCTATGGAAAATGCAAGCAATCCAGAGTCTGAAATCCTAAGTTTGAGACTTCATTCTAGTGCTTACCTTGGATACTGTATTTGCTTGGTCAGAAGAAAAGTTGCCCAGGAGATGGAAACAATTTTATCTTGACCGCTTGCTCATTACTGTGACCTTAGAGAAGTTATTTTATTTCTCTTAATTGTGGTTCTTGAATGCATAAAAATACTTAAACAAATACTTCGATTTCAGGACTACGATGGAAATCAAATAAAATTTTGTGAAGCTTTATGCAGTGTCTCTCACATATATGCCTTGCAGATTTAAGTTGCTTTATTTCTTCAGTTTTTCAATCAGAATTATTGGCATCTTAGTGAAAGCAGCTTATTCTGAAACCTTCAGAAGTTTGTTGATGAGATAATGCATTTTAAAAGGTTTTGCCAGACTCAAGTGCTACTTTTACTATTACAATGCTAATAGCTACTAATACTGCCACAAACACCCTACAAATAGAGACAGTTGAAAAACTGCTACGTAGGAATAAGGAAATCTGAGTTCTAGATGTACTTAGTTGTTATCAACTAATGTCAGGATATGGCGTAATTCAGAAAAAATATCTTCTCTGGCCCTCAGTTTCTTCATTATTGAATTCCATACCAATGGCTATATTTGTGTCATTATAGCCTATAAATTCTCTTTGAGGTCTGACATACTGTAATTTTGAGTAAGGGATTTAATGTCTCAAGCAACAGGCTAGACAGCCCCCACAGAAACACTCACCTTGCCCATCACTTGCCCTAAGAGGAAGGTGTCTGAATTGTCTGCCGAATCAGTTGCAGCTGTCTTCCTTTGGTACCAACTAACATTCTGAAAACTGGAAACTACCAGGACGAGGCAAACAGCTGGTGGAGGTTTTGCCCAGCCAGTTAAGTTTTATTCTTTCCAAAAAGCATTTTAGGCCGTCTTTATGTTTTTGAAATTTAAAAAAAGAAGGTTTCAAGTTTTTTTGTTCACAGGAAAAAAAAAAAAAAAATCTGTGACAATACATCTTGCTGGCACATGTACCTTGTAATTTTCTAAATGTTAACTTCTTATTGTTTCCCATGTATATTTGAAATGGACTTGGACATCGGATTATAGACCATGCAATTACTTATAATGCAGTAAAAATACACTGTCTTTATTGTTAGCAGAAATGCAAGTTAATGTCATCTTGTGAGAAGATCCAGTATAGACTTCGTCAGCACTTTTGCTAAAAACCCCAATTTTTAGTCATTTATAACACCAGCAAACAGGACTTCAGATGGAGTAATGCCATCTGTCGTTATTAAGGATGACATTGCCCAAAGTTAGACCAGACACGCAGAAACCCTTTCATCTTCAGTGTTTCTTTGCTTCTTTCTGTTTATTACGAACTTGTCTAGTTGAGGTGATGAAAAGTATGCAAAGATCAATTTGGATTAAATCCAAACTGTGGTGAAAAAGGTAAGTACTGATTTATCAACTCTTGTGCTTTGTTGTCTGTGGTGTGATAACATCATGTATATACATAAGAATTCATCATTGTAATTCCAAAACCTGTAAAAGCTTATCTACCTTGAGAAAAATTCATACAGTTAGAACCCCTTTATTCATGCATTGTAATAAGTAACCTCTAAGAAGACAGTCAACAATTCAGGGCCTGGAAGAAACTCAAAGAAACTGAATTTTGAGGGTAGAAAAAAAGATTCTATCTTTGTATATACAAAAATGAGGAAGCAGGATAATATATCGGCAATCACAGGGTTGGCCAATATACTAGACATAAAAGAATCCATAAAATAATAGGCACAGCTCTGATACCAGCCTGAAATGTCATTGCATAATCTGGAAGGTAGGACTACCAGAAACAGTGGCTAAATCAAGTAATAAAGATAGAAACTAGTTAGCCATTGTCATTATTATTAAAAGCATTTCATCTAAATATCTCAGAACAAGTTTTAAAGTTCATAATTTTAAAAACAAACTTCCAAATTTTGGAAAGTTACAAAATATGATGATCTTTATAAGTCATAAATAGTTAAGTGGCTTTTAAGAATAATATCTTCAGAAGAAAAGCTACAGGGGTGAGCTATGCCTGCAACACTGAAGGTCAAGTGTAGATACTGGTCTGCGTATGCTTTCTTTCCTTCTCTCTGCATGTTTTATTTCTATTTCCTTCTTCCATGGTCTTGCAAGCAGTTTCATTAGCCCTCCCACATGGATTTTGTCCTCTTTTTTGTGTGACTTCTCATCAGGCATGTCAGGGACATCTAGTGACGGTAACTAACATCAGAGTTCATGGAATTACTCATTTCTATCCTAATAAACAAAAGGTGGCTATTTTAAAAAAGTCCATTCATTGTTTCAAGAACCCTAGGGTATAATTTAACAAATGTCTGTTTCATAATAATAACTTGTACTTATCTAGCACATTAAAATGTACAAAGTGCTCTTATATACATAATATCATCTGATCTTTGCCACAACCCATTGAAAAGGTTGAAATGAAAGTGACTGGCTAAAGTCATACAATTAAGACATTTGACAAGTTTTAAGGAAAAACTTAAATTTAGAAGTTGGTATTTTAAACCCAGTACTTTTTTGATCAAAGGATGTTAAGCTTATTATGTTGAAACCACTATCCTCAATATCCTGTGAAAATTTTCTTCAAGCATAAAACATTATTTGTTTAGTAGTAGCAAGTGTTTCCACAGGGGTGGGGATGAGAGGAGACTTTTCCTAAATTAGTAAAGAATATACTGTAAACCAAAACGATGTCTATTAAATACAAAATCAGTAAGAATCTGTTGCATTACTGTTCAACATTATTAACTCAAATTATTACAATTTAAATTATATAAACATATGTAGTAAAAATATTCTCTCCTGTCATTATTCTCCATTTTCTCAGTTCTCATCCTTCCCCACCAAGTCTTCCCTTAGGTGACTACTATTATTTCTTCCATATGTCATTCAGAGCTTATTTACGCCTATGCATGAATATGGAGTATCGGTCGGTGCAAATGGTTTAGTGTCAGACTACTAACCAAAAAGTTGGTGGTTCGAATCCACCCAGAGGCAGCTCAGAAAAAGGCCTGGTGGTCTGCTTCCAGAAGATCGCCATCACCGAATACCCTGTGGAGCACAGTTCTACTCTGATACATGGGATCGAGCGCCATGAGTTGGAACTAACTTGACGGCAATAGGTTTTGTTTTCTTTTTATACTTAAATATATAACCATGTATTCTTAACATAGTAAAATCTTTGTTTTGAAATCTTTTTAACTTATCAATCAAGACATTGTTCTATCTATTTAACTGATTACTTACCGATGGATATTTTGTCACCAATCTTTTCAAAGAAGGTTGCAATGAATAACCCTGTACAAGCATTTCCCATATGGGTGAGTATATCCGCAGGAAAAATTCTCAGAAGTGGAATTTTCTGGGTCAACAGGGCATATGCATTTGTAAATGTGATGTTGTCGTTGTTGTTGTTAATGGCAGCCCCAGAGGAGAACTGTGCTGCATAGGGCTTTCAAGGCTGTGACTTTTTGGAAGCAGATGGTCAGCTTGTTTTGTGAGGCACTGCTGGGTGGGTTCAAACTGCCAACTTTTCAGCTAGTTATTGACTGCTTAACCATTGCACTGCCTAGGGGCTTACAGTATCTGGGAGTTGTACAAATGAATGTTACTCACAACAATACAAAAAATCTTGTTTTCCCATTTTTTTTAGCAATATGGATTATTAATTTTTTGGATTTTGCCAATCTGACATGTTCGAAAATATTCTGTGTTGTCTTAATTACATTTCTCTTTTTATTAGAGAGCCTAATAACATTTAAATATGACTAAAAATCATTTGTGTTTACTTTTCTCAGACCTCTAAACTTTTTTCCCTTTTTTTCATTTGTAAGAAAAAAGATGATCTTTTTTCTTATAAATTTAAAATAAATTGCAAATTGTGTTGTCTTTTTTGTCATGTGTTTTTGGTGATGAATAAGTTGTTTTTTTCTGCCATGTAGTGGATCTTTATTTTTATGTAGGTAAATTTATCAATCATATCTTTTATGCCTCTGAATTTTGAGAAATAAAAAAAATAAAGGATTAAAAATTAATTCACATACATCTTTCTCTGATACTTGTATAACTTCATTTTTATAGTTAAATATTTGATTCATTTGGCAATGTAGTGACTCCTCCTCCAATTCTGATACCACGTTCTTCTTCATATAGTCCAGCTTCTTGGATTATTTGCTCAGCATACAGATCAAATAAGTATGTTGAAAGAACACCACGCTGACACACACCTTCCTTGACTTTTAAATCACTCAGTATCCCCATATTCTGTTTGAACAACTGCCTCTTGGTCTAGGTACAGGTTCCTCATGAGCACAACAAAGTGTTCTGGAATTCCCATTCTTCACAATGCTATCCACAATTTGTTATGATTCACACAGTCGAATGCCTTTGTGTAGTCAATAAAACACAGGTAAACATCTTTCTTATATTCTCTGCTTTCAGCCAGTTTCCATCTGACATCAGCAACGATATCCCTCATTCCATGTCCTCTTCTGAATCTGGCTCACATTTCTGGCAGTTCCCTGTCAATGTACTGCTGCAACTGCTTTTGACAGATTTTCAGCATAGTTTTACTTGTATGTGATATAATGATATTGGGGAAAATCTAACTTCATTTTTTCTACATGGCTGACAGCTAGTTACAACATTAAATAAGTCCTTCTTTCTGCCACTGATTTCAGATTCTCACTTATTCATATAGTATATGCCTTAATATAATCTACTTTTAGGCTTTTTTTTTTTTAATTGGTCTGTCTATTAATGTGCAAAATATAAACTGCTTTAATTACAAAGGCCCTGTCCCATGCTTTACTATCTTACAAAGCACATGCCATGATCAGATTTTCCTGGCAGTTGTTTAAATTTTCTAGTAATCTTTTTTTTTTTTTTTAAATCCTCACAACTGGATTGATAAGCACTATCATGATAAATGGAGAAAATAGTGATGTTGTCAAGGATTTCATTTTACTTGGATATACAATCAGCACCCATGGAAGCAGCAGTCAAGAAATTAAATGATGTATTCCATTGGAAAATCTGCTTCAAAAGACCTCCTTAGAGTGTTAAAAAGCAAAGATGTCACTTTGAGGGCTAAAGTGCACTTGATCCAACCCATGGTATTTTGAATCGCCTCATATGCATTCGAAAGTTGGACAATGAATAAGGAAGACCCAAGAAGAATGGATGTCTTTGAATTATGGAGTTGGTGAAGAATACTGAATATCCCACGAACTGCCTAAAGATTAAACAAATCTGTCTTGGAAGAAGTACAGCCTTTGAAGCAAGGATGGGGAGATTTCGTCTTGCATACTTTGGACATGTTATCGGGAGGAACTAGTCCCTGGAGAAGAAAATCATGCTTGGTAGAGTAGGGGATTATCGAAAAAGAGAAAGACCTTTGATGAGGTGGATTGACACAGCGACTACAACAATGGGCTCAAACATAGCAATGATTGTGAGGACTGGGCAGGACTGGCCAGTGTTTCATTCTGTTGTACATAGGGTCACTATCAGTCAGAACGAACTCGATGGCGCCTAGCAACAGCAACAATCTTTATGGGAGCAGATTGCCAGGTCTTTTCTCCTGTGGAGCATCTGGTCAGTTTGAGGCACCAACCTTTCAGTTAGTAGCCAAACACAACCAGGGATCCTTCCGCTAACATTAACATCTGACATTACTCTCATATATTTGCCACAGTTAAGGAGTGGAAAGTTATACTTCTCTGTAGGACACAACTTTATCCGACAAAGCACAGTTCTTATGTACAGCTTCTTTTGCCTTTAGTCTTACAGACTCTACTCTTCCAAAATTACTTAGGAAGCCTTATTTCCCATCCATGTCTTTGAGGTTGTTTCACATGTTTGTAATATATGTAGATCATGTTATCACATTCTGTATGCCATCAGAAGGTCCTCTGACTATCTAAATATTTTTAATTTGAATTCCTTAATGTTTCCTTTATGTATTTTTAGCCAATGCTTTACATCTTGTATTTACTATTACTGGTACTATACAGAAATGTTTCACTGCTCTACAAAATTCTCTGTGCTTCCCCTATTCAACCATCCCTCACTCTTTTGAACCTCTGGCAAGCACTGATCTTTTTCCGTATCTATTGTATTATCTGTTCCAGAACGTCATATAACTGGGGTCTTATAGTATATAGCTTTTTCAGACTGGCTTTTTTCACTTAGCAATACACATTTAATATGCTTCCATGTCCTTTTGTGGCCTTTAGCTCATTCCTTTCCATTGCTGACTAATATTCCATCCTTTGCAGGTAACATATTGTTTATCCATTCATTTGCTAAAGGAAATTTTGGTTGCTTCTAGATTTTAGCATTCATGAATAAAGTTTCTATAAACATTCACGTGCAGGTTTTTGTCTGGAAATACAACGTGTAAATCAGTTGGTAAGTACCACAGGTTACAACTGCTGAATAAATGTTCTTTTCTTCTTTTTCTCCTCCCCCTTCTATCCCCACCCTCTCCTCCCCACCACCACCATTATTTCTCTTTGCATTTCAATTTGGGAAGTTTCTATTCACCTGTCTTCAAATTGAGTTATTATTCCCTCAGCCTTGTTTAGTCTACTGATGAGTAAACGGCAGGCTTCACTTCTAGCATTTTTATTTCTAGAATGTTCTTTTTATTCTTCCTTAGAGCTTTCATCCCTTTGCTTGCGTTATTCATCTGTTTTTACACGTCGTCTACTGTTTTCACTAGAGCCCTTATCATATCAGTTATAGTTATTTTAAGCTCCTTGCCTCATAATCGCAACCTCTATTTCATGTATGAATCTGGTTCTGATGATCGCTTTGTCTCTTGAGACTGTGCTTTTTCTTTCCTTTCGCCCTGTCTTATAACTTTTTGTTGGAAATAAGACACATTGTTTCAGATACTCAGAACTGAAGCAAATAGGTCTCTTGTGTGAGGATTTATGCTCATCTGGCTAGGAGCTTTGTTTCATGTTTGCTATAATTTTAGATACCAAGGATTTCAAATTCCTGTAGTGTTCTTGTTTTTGTTTCCCCAGTTGACATTGGGCTTCCTTAAGCACTCCTCCTCAGGGAAAGTTTGGGCCTTGCAGTTGCTTCAGCAGTAATCTACTATTGTTAACTGAAGTCCAATCGGTATAATGGAGGAGGGAAAGCATTCTATAATCCTATAATTAAAACTCAGTCTTTCACCTGGGGCCTCTGATCTGTGACCTCCACAAGTGCTTCTTCTTGTATATGTCATCACTCCCTCCTAGACGGGATGGTACTAGAGTGAGAGGAATGCCCTTCCCTATGGTTCTTGGACAATGTTCTGGCAATGTCTTTATCCCTGTGGTGTAAGCCTTGGCTGTGGAGAAGATTCTGGGCATATTTTGTAATGATTACTCTTCTCTTAACCCCGTCAAATCCACATGAGATCTTGCCAGCTCTTCATCCTGGGAAGCTGGTGAGGTTCCATGAAGTAAAGTCAAGAAAAGCGTACAAGTCCCCCTAAGACTTTGGCCGTAAGAAGGACCTCACTTTCATTCTAGTTCATGTTCATCCTCCAGCAATTCATCAAAATTGCCATTTCCACAAAAATTAAAAACATGTATATATTAAAAAAATCATTTACATGTTATTGCCAATTTATACCCCCAGAGGCCTCTGCTGTAGCTAACCAGATTTTGAATGTGACTGTCTGGACTCATTCATCTGTCCGTACTTCAGTGTGGTGGTTTGCCCTGCAAACTCATTTCTTTGGTGGTTCCAAGATTAGTTGCTGATTTTCATTTTGTTCAGCTTTTCCTTTTTTTGAGTATAGTAATGTTGACTCCTAAATCCTTTACTTTTTAGACTTGAAGACAGAAGTTCTATCTTTTTAATCTTTTCATTTGAGCTTCAGGATTGGCTTTTCCAGTTAGCAAATAAAAATGATTTTTTTTTTGGATCCCACTAAATTTACAAGTTATATTGAGGTTTTTATGATATTGAGTCTTTCAAAACAAGGATGATATAACATGCCTTTCCATTTATACAAGTTATTTTAGTTTTTTTTTTTTTTTTTTCCCCACTTTCAATAGAGTTTTCTTTTGGGGGGACAGTTTTTGCATATTAACCATTAAGTTTACTGCTAAATATTTTATCATTTTATTATTATATTGCAATTATAAAATGTTCCCTTGTCTATATCTTCCAATAGGTATTTTTATATAAATATATATCAATTTTATATCCTGCTACTTAATTAAACTATCTTATCCTGCAATAATATCACCTGTAAAAAACAAAAGATCATTTTACCTCTTCCTTTCTAATTTTTGTACAATTTTATTTTCCTTATCTAATATAAAAAAATATATATACTTAATATAATTTTATACTAGTAAAATTTTGCTAAAGATCATTCAAAAGTGGCTGCAGCAGTACATCAACAGGGAACTGCCAGAAATTCAAGCCAGATTCATAAGAGGACATGGAACCAGGGGTATTATTGCTGATGTCAGATGGATTTGGCTGAAAGCAAAGAATATCAGAAAGATATTTATCTGTGTTTAATTGACTACGCAAAGGCATTCAATTGTGTGGATCATAACAAATTATGGATAACACTGCAAAGAATGGGAATTCCAGAACACTCAATTGTGCACATGAGGAACCTGTACATAGATCAAGAAGCAGTTATTTAAACAACGAGGGGATACTGCATGGTTTAAAGGCAGAAAATGTGTGCATCAGGGCTGTATCCTTTCACCATATTCACTCTGTATGCTGAGCAAATAATCTGAGAAGCTGGACTATATGAAGAAGAAGAGGGCATCAGAATTAGAGGGAGACTCATTAACAACCTGACTTATGCAGAAGACAATACCTTGTTTGCTGAAAGTGAAGAGGACTGAAAGCACTTACTGATGTAGATCAAAGACCACAGCCTTCAGGATGGAGTACACCTCAACATAAAGAAAGCAAAAGTCCTCACAACTGGACCAATGAGCAACATCATGATAAATGGAAAAAAGGCTGATGTTGTCAAGGATTTCATTTAACTTGTATCCACAATCAACACTCATGAAAACAAAAGTCAAGAAATTAAAAGACTCATTGCATTGGGCAAAAGACCTCTTTAAAGTGTTGAAAAGCAAAGATGTCACTTTAAGGACTAGAATGCACCTGACCCAAGCCATGTGTTTTTTCAGTTGTCTCATATGCATGTGAAAGCTGGGCAATGAATAAGGAAGACCAAAGAAGAATTGAAGCCTTTGAATTGTGGTGTTGCCAAAGAATATTGAATATACTATGGACTGCCAAAAGAACAAACAAATCTGTCTTGGAAGAAGTACAGCCAGAGTGCTCCTTAGAAGCAAGGAAGGCTAGACTGCATCTTACATACTTTGGACATGTTATCAGGAGAAGGGCATCATGCTTGGCAAAGTAGAGGGTCAGCGAAAAAGATGAAGACCCTCAGTGAGATGGATTGACGCAGTGGCTGCAACAATGGGCTCAAGCATAACAATGACTGTGAAGAGGAAGCAGGATCAGGCAGTGTTTCCTTCTGTTGCGCATAGTGTTGCTGTGAGTGGGAACCGACTTGATGGCACCTAACAACAGCAACACCAGTGATCATTGTACCCATCTTTTCTTGTTCTTAGATTTAGTAACACTTCATCAAGTATTTCTCCATTAAGCATGTTCTTGCTTTTGGGTTTGAGATAGATATATTTTTGTCATGTTAACAAATATTTATCCATTTCTATTTACAGACTATTTTTAATTAAGAATGATTGTTGTAGTTTCCCCTTATCTTTTTATGTATTAATAGATTTCCTAATTTTGTGATAAACTATTCCTGGAATAAATCCTCTTTGGTCATAATGTCTTTTTATTTGCATGTTCTTCTGGGCTTTTTGATAATATTTTGTTTATGATTTTTATTCAAAGTGATAAGTGAAATTTTTGATAATTTTTAATGCTAAATATTGAAATCAATGTTATACTTGTATCATGAAAAGTTTGGAAGTTTTTCTTTATTTTCTACAATTTGATATAATTTAAATAACATTGGAATCATCCACTCTATAAGTGTTTGATAAAATTTTCTTTTAAAATAATTGATTGTGGCAGTAGTTTTGTTGCAAACAGTTCTTTTATAACACTCTCGTTCTACTTTGAAAGGTGATCTTTTTAGATATTTTATCTTACACAGCCAGTTTTGATAAAATGTTTTACTAAAAACGTCTTTATTTTTTCCAGTTTTTGAAATTTATTTACTGATATTCTACAATGTATTCTTGATTCTTTTCAGAAACTCCGTGTGTTTGTAGGTATTCTCCTCATCATTTATTATTTTGCGTTTCTTTATTTTATACTTTTCTTAAATAAGTTAAATACAATGTTGCTACTTTATTATTGGTATTCGAAGAACAAACGTGTATCTACTTATGCTTCTATTATCTTTTCTGTATTGTAATTCAATAATTTCTCTTTTAGATTCATTAATTTCTTTCTTCAGACACCCTTCAGTCTCTTATTCTAACTCTTTTAGATTTGAAAATGTTACTAATTTGCTTTATTTTTTTAATATATATAATTATTCAAGACTATGGATTTTCCTCTGCACACTTATTTTGCTGGATCCCATTGGTTCTGAAAAAATAGTATTTTTTTTTTTTTAAATTTTTATTAAGCTTCAAGTGAACATTTACCATTCCAATCAGTCTGTCACATGTAGGTTTACATACATCTTACTCCCTTCTCCCACTTGCTCTCCCCCTATTGAGTCAGCCCTTACAGTCTCTCGTTTCGTGCCAATTTTACCTTCTTCCCTCTCTCTCTATCTTCCCATCCCCCCTCCAGTCAAGAGTTGCCAACACACTCTCCCGTGTCCACCTGATTTAATTAGCTCACTCTTCATCAGTATCTCTCTCCCCCCCACTGACCAGTCCTTTTCATGCCTGATGATTTGTCTTCGGGGATGGTTCCTGTCCTGTGCCATCAGAAGTTCTGGGGAGCATTGTCTCTGGGATTCCTCTAGTCGCAATCATACCATTAGGTGTGGTCTTTTAATGAGAATTTGGGGTCTGCATCCCATTGGTCTCCCGCTCCCTCAGGAGTTGTCTGTTGTGCTCCCTGTCAGGGCAGTCATCGATTGTGGCCGGGCACCAACTAGTTCTTCTGGTCTCAGGATATTGTAGGTCTCTGGTTCAAGTGGCCCTTTCTGTCTCTTGGGTTCTTAGTTGTCGTGTGACCTTGGTGTTCTTCCTTTGCCTTTGCTCCCGGTGAGTTGAGACCAATTAATGTATTTTAGATGGTTGCTTGTTGGCATTTAGGACCCCAGGTGCCACAATTCAAAGTGGGATGCAGAGTGTTTTCATAATAGAATTGTTTTGCCCATTGATTTAGAAGTCCTCTCAAACCAAGTTCCCCAGACCCCAGCCCCTGCTTCGCTATCCTTTGAAGCTTTCATTTTATCTCGGAAACCTCTTTACTTTTAATCCTGTCCAATTAGGCTGACCTTCCTTGTTTTGAGTGTTGTCTTTCCCTTCACCCAAAGCAGTTCCCATCTACAGATTGATCAATAAAAAACCCTCTCCCTCCCTCCCTCCCTCCCTCCCTCCCCCCTTTGTAACCACAAAAGTATGTGTTCTTTTCCGTTTTTTCTATTTCTCAAGATCTTATAATAGTGGTCTTATACAATATTTGTCCTTTTGCAACTGACTCATTTCGCTCAGCATAATGCCTTCCAGATTCCTCCATGTTATGAAATGTTTCAGAGATTCGTCACTGTTCTTTATCGATGCGTAGTATTCCATTGTGTGAATATACCACAATTTATTTACCCATTCGTCCGTTGATGGACATCTTGGTTGCTTCCAGCTTTTTGCTATTGTAAACAGAGCTGCAATAAACATGGGTGTGCATATATCTGTTTGTGTGAACGGTCTTGTATTTTTAGGGTATATTCCGAGGAGTGGGATTTCTGGGTTGTATGGTAGTTCTATTTCTAACTGTTTAAGATAACGCCAGATGGATTTCCAAAGTGGTTGTACCATTTTACAATCCCACCAGCAGTGTATGAGAGTTCCAGTCTCTCCGCAGCCTCTCCAACATTTATTATTTTGTGATTTTTGAATTAATGCCAGTCTAGTTGGTGTCAGATGGAATCTCATCGTAGTTTTAATTTGCATTTCTCTAATGACTAATGATCGAGAGCATTTTCTCATGTATCTGTTGGCTGCCTGAATATCTTCCTTAGTGAAATGTGTGTTCATATCCTTTGCCCACTTCTTGATTGGGTTGTTTGTCTTTTTCTGGTTGAGTTTTGACAGAATCATGTAGATTTTAGAGATCAGGCGCTGGTCTGAGATGTCATAGCTGAATATTCTTTCCCAGTCTGTAGGTGGTCTTTTTACTCTTTTGGTGAAGTCTTTAGATGAGCATAGGTGTTTGATTTTTAGGAGCTCCCAGTTATCTGTTTTCTCTTCATCATTTTTGGTAATGTTTTGTATTCTGTTTATGCCCTGTATTAGGGCTCCTAGGGTAGATCCTATTTTTTCTTCCATGATTTTTATCGTTTTAGTCTTTATGTTTAGGTCTTTGATCCACTTGGAGTTAGTTTTTGTGCATGGTGTGAGGTATGGGTCCTGTTTCATTCTTTTGCAAATGGATATCCAGGTATGCCAGCACCATTTGTTAAAAAGACTATTATTTCCCCAATTGACTGACACTGGTCCTTTGTCAAATATCAGCTGCTCATACGTGGATGGATTTATATCTGGATTCTCAATTCTGTTCCATTGGTCTATGTGCCTGTTGTTGTACCAGTACCAGGCTGTTTTGACTACTGTAGCTATATAATAGGTTCTGAAATCAGGTAGGGTGAGGCCTCCCACTTTCTTCTTCTTTTTCAGTAATGTTTTGCTTATCCGGGGGTTCTTTCCTTTCCATATGAAATTAGTGATTTGTTTCTCTATTCCCTTAAAGTATGACATTGGTATTTGGATTGGAAGTGCGTTGTATGTATAAATGGCTTTTGGTAGAATAGACATTTTTACTATGTTAAGTCTTCCTATCCATGAGCAGGGTATGTTTTTCCATTTAAGTGTGTGCTTTTGAATTTCTTGTAGCAGAGTTTTATAGTTTTCTTTGTATAGGTCTTTTACATCCTTGGTAAGATTTATTCCTAAGTATTTTATCTTCTTGGGGGCTACTGTGAATGGTATTGATTTGGTTATTTCCTCTTCGGT